>NC_087217.1:850157-876540 GCF_015104395.2 Macrobrachium nipponense | reverse complement strand
TCTAACATCACATATTATGAAAGTGTATGAAAGGGTAATGAAGAAAAATATTATAAACATTTAATAAAAAATAATTCTGTTTAATATAGGACAACATGGTTTTCTTTCGTACCCGGAAAAAGTACACAAAAACCACTGTTAATCCACCGTGAAAACATATACAAAAATATGAAAAGCGGAAATGAAACAGATGTTGGTTTATCTAGACTTTGCAAAAGCTTTTGACAAGGTAGACCATAATATATTAGTGAAGAAAATTAGAAAACATAATATAGCGGATAAAGTAGGAAGATGGTTAAAAGAATTTTTACACAACATAGAAAACAGATAGTTATTGCAAATGATGAGAAATCGGATGAAGTTAAGGTAATTTCCGGTGTGCCACAAGGTACGGTGTTAGCTGCATTACTGTTTGTTATTATGATTGCAGACATAGACAGTAATGTTTAAGGAAGGACTCGGTAGTGAGTAGTTTCGCCGATGACACAAGAATAAGTAGAGAAATTACTTGTGATGAAGATAGAAACGCGCTACAAAGAGACCTTAACAAAGTATATGATTGGGCAGAGGTAAATATGGATGGTATTTAACTCTGATAAATTTGAATCAATAAACTATGGAGACAGAGAAGGAAAGCTATATGCATATAGGGGACCTAATAATGAGACAATCACAATAAGGAAGCAGTTAAAGACCTTGGTGTGATGATGAATAGGAACATGTTATGCAACGATCAAATAGTAATTCTATTGGCAAAATGTAAAGCAAAATGGGAATGTTGTTACGTCATTTCAAGACAAGAAAAGCTGACACATGTATGCTTTATAAAACATATGTTCGTAGTCCACTTGAATATTGCAATATGATATGGTACCCACACTATCAAAAGGATATTGCACAAATAGAGAGTGTACAAAGGTCCTTTACAGCTAGAATAGAAGAAGTTAAGGACCTTGACTACTGGGAAAGACTACAATCCTTAAAATTATATAGTCTAGAAAGGAAGAGAACACTTCATGATAATTCAGGCATGGAAACAGTTAGAAGGAATGCAGAAAATATCATGGAGCTAAAAATATCAGAGAGAGCAAGCAGAGGTAGATTAATAGTGCCCAAACTATACAGAAAAATAAGGAAAGCACACAGGACATTAATCCACTACGCACCAGCATCGATAATGCAGCGTCTATTCAATGCGTTGCCAGCTCATCTGAGGAATATAACAGGAGTGAGCGTAGATGTGTTTAAGAATAAGCTCGACAAATATCTAAACTGCATCCCGACCATCCAAGGTTGGAAGAAGCAAAATATACCGGAAGATGTACTAGCAACTCTCTGGTAGCCATTAGAGGTGCCTCATACTGAGGGACCTGGGGCAACCCGAACAAGACGTAAGGTCTGTAAGGTAAGGTAAGGTCTCCTCCCAAGTCTACAAGTAACGCCACCCCCACCCCCGGTGACCACGAGAGAAATTAAAATGCTAAAAGTAAATGTAGTTCTTCTGGACTGAAACTCTCTCTCTCTCTCTCTCGCTACAGAAGAACCGAGATCACCAGAGGGTCGTTTATCCCGAGAGTTCTTGAGGTATTTTCAACCAAATAAACCTTCGGGCAGTAAGGGCTCCGTAGCACCTTCTCCTTGAGTTCCTACTCTCTCTCTCTCTCTCTCTCTCTCCTGTCCTGTCCTTGTCCTGGACCATAGTGTAGTCTCTCGAATTGCCAACTGGTCTCTATATCTTTATTGATAGTAGTATATTTCCATTATTACGTCTCTGGCGGTTCCTGTAAATTCGGTTAGAGCGAATTTTGAATGAACCTGTCATCATCATAAGCTCCGCCTTCCCGCACAGACAGCCTTTGTTCTCTGAATCATCTGCTTTGTGTGTGTGTGTGTGTTTGCTCTCTAATAATAATCCAGCCTAGTATTTATTGCGTTTGTTTTTATTTGTGTATTTGGATGTGTTTCTTTTTCGCATTATTCATCTGAGTTGTTTCATTTTCAGGGCGCTGCTGCTGCTGCTGCTGCTGATGCTTCGAGTGGAGAGCTACAAGGATGAGGATGTCTCAGAGACTTGTTATAATTAGTCCATCCTCCTTAGAGGAGACATTGCTTAGACAGAAGATGTCTCATCATTCATTTTTTCTCATAGGTGAGTGTTTTTAAAGCACTACATTTTGGGGGGAAAACACGACATCTATAATTCTCTCTCTCTTGGCATTTCAGTAGAAAGGTGTTTTTGGCCACCAAACGTTTGTATATTGAACAAGCGCACTTCAGCAATTTTGTAAATAATGACTCTCTCTCTCTCTGTCTGTGTGACCACCCCATCTGTGACCCCTCCCCCCCACCTCTCTTAATCCAGAACCATTGTTAAATACCAGGGAAGGACTATAATGGCCTCTGTGCAAGTTTTTGATTTTGAAGTGAACGGATGGTTAGTGCATGCCTGTGATCTAACTAAACATTGCATCGGGTACAAATAATCTGGGTTGAAAAATAAAATATTGCTGCACTTCCGTAGGTACTCCAGGACTGACTCTCTCTCTCTCTCAAAGCACATTAAATTTATATTGCCTACATCTCTCTCTCTCTCTCTCTATCTCAGCACATTCAATTTCTATTGCCTACACACACACACACACACACACACACACACACACACACACACATATATATATATATATATTAACATATCTACATTACATATATACGTAACACAACCCAAAATACCTCCTTACCACCCCCACCCCCGTTTCTAAACGTTAACAGACGGAGAGACAGACAAAAATCACAACTGGTATTCAATACCTAAATTATTTTCCCCCCCTCAAAACTTCTCGGGTAAATATGTTTTCTTTTTGAATTATTAATAATAATAATGTTAATAACATTATTATTATATTATTTCCCACTAATATCCTAGGCTCATTTTGTAGCCCATTTTCCCTGTCTGTGAGAGAGTGTATGTGTATGTACTAAATGTCTGTCTATCTGTATGTATATATATATATATATATATATATATATATATATATATATATATATATATATATATATATATATATATATATATATCAATAGAGGGATCCACAGTAATATCCTTGTTTATTTAGATATATATATTTATACAAAGCTTGTCAACTTCCCTTTCCACTGTAAACGTGATGGATGGAAGAAAACTATTCAGTTGTATAAGAAGCTGATCAAACTTTCGGCATCGTCCTTAAAAACAATAAAGATATCGTCAACATATCTTACCCATATAGAAAGGTTTCAAATCATCTGGAAGTTGTCCACAAAAAGTATTTCAAAAAAATTCCATACAAAGATTAGCTAAAACAGGCGACAACGAGGATCCCATAGCAACCCCTGCTTTTTGTTGATAGAAATCTCCTTCAAACTCAAATATGGTGGATTCTACACACGTCTTTATAAGCTCACAAACTTATTATATGAATAGGTGGCGTGAATTTTCCTTCTTCGGCAATTTTGACCAAATTAGTTAGAACAAAATAAAGAGGCACATTAGTAAATAAGGAGACGATGTCCATATATTACCCACTAAGTCACCCAAAACCTCCGCCAACCAAGAGGTCAAATCAGCCTGAGGAGTATTGCAGTTTGCTACAATGGGCCTCAAAGGGATGCCCTCCTTGTGGATTTTTGGAAGACTATAGAAATAACTAAACGAGGGTAGTTTTCTTGTCAATTTACTGAGAATAACCTCTTTCATTTCTCTGGTAATGTTACCTTTTATAATGTCATTAATTTTCTTGTTAAACGTGGACTGAATGTCAGAAATGGACGGAGCTACAGAAATCTTGTTGTAAGTATTAGCGTCGCTGAGCATTCTAACTGCCTTAATAAGGTAATCTGTCCTACTCATAACCACCAACATCCCCCCTTGTCGGCCTTAGATATTTTAATGTCAGATTTTGTTTTTTAGTCTGAAGAGCTTCTAAAAGACGTTTAGGAAGATGTACGTTTTTTTTGTTTTTTCCTCAAACGAACTGAATATCCCTTTGACGAAATCCATGTTAAAGTCTGAATTTTTAAAATTGAACAAAATAATATTTCCCAATTCCTTTTATAAATCCATATCTTCCATCCCCAAAGAAAAATAAGACCCAGGCTCAAAAGATTTTGCAGATCCTCATCTAGGTCAACTTCAGTTAAAACTTTTATATTGTCCTGAGTTATAACATTTATTCCAAGGTGACATTTTACATAGTTCAGTAATTTCCCATTAAGTGATCTTTGGTGTTGCATAGATTTGCGAAAAGGCTACTTCACCTGCGCAAGTAAGGATCCAGTTGAAATCGATATTGGGTTAATATCGAAAAACCTATCACGTAGTAAATTCCTCTGGTGACGAGCTCAAGAATAATTCTTCTTTTCTTCTAAAAACAGCAAGTCGAATCTTGTCTTCAAGAAAAGTATTTTGTACTTGGAAATGCTCTCCTGAAAAAGATTCCTGTGCATCCAACCAAACATCTTAGCATCACTTGTTCGCTACACAATCCCGAAGAAACTTTATCTGTTTCTTATCCTTTGTACGAATGCATCTTCTTTCGTAGAGGCGGATAGTCCCAAAAGTAATTCTTCACCATGTGTTCTGTCGAATGTAGTTTCCAACGAAATTTGGTCATATTGGTGTTGAACGTGGATGTAACAATGCATATAAAAACACTTGTATCGTGCTTCTAATAAGAAATCAATAGAGGGATCCCACAGTAATATCCTTGTTTATCTAGATTATAATATTTATACAAAGCTTAATGGCAGACGCTTGTCGACAAGCGTCTGCTATAAGCTTTGTTAAATATATATATCTAGATAAACAAGGATATTACTGTGGATCCCTCTATTTGATTTCTTAGAAGCACGATACAGTGTTTTTTATATTGCATATATATATATATATATATATATATATATATATATATATATATATATATATATATATATATATATATATATATATAATATATATATATATATATATATATATATATATATATATATATATATATTGATAGTAATAATAATAATAATAATATTTTGGTAGAAGACCCTCTTTTAGGCAAATACTGTTAAAAGGATGGCAGAATTAAGCGAGTGATTTTATATATGTTTTTTCTATTTTCCTTACAATTCGCTTCTCAGGCTCAGCGATGTTTGAGTAACTGGCCAATATTCATATTGGGAAATTTTCAAAATTGTAAATGCTGAAGGAATCTTTTATTAGAACAGGATATCAGGTCCAGGTCAAGCAGGGGTCGTCGTCAGTGCCGGTATTATTCCGTAAGCGTAGTTCAGTTCGGGCCAAGGTCGTCTTTGGATTAAGGGCTGGTGTTGGTGCTGTATAGCTGGTATTACGTAACGTTTCGACCTTCTCGTAGGTCATCTTCGGACGAGTCGGTTGAAGAGACTGTAGCAAGAAAGTTTGCGGAACGGTATTTATAGTGGCACGGACCTAGAGTTGCTTCTCATTGGTCGGGCGGTCTTGGGCGAAGCCGTGGATCTCACCTCGAAGGTCTCGGGGATTCTCTTGTGCGAGCGCCACAGTGGTGTGCCTGGGGATGAACGTCAGGAATTCCGTCTGTAGCAGGAATTGTATCATCCTGTGGGGGCTCCTGATTATCTGGCATCGTCGGGGGGTCGCTCGCTGCTCTCCCGGGCGGGCGGTGGGAAGGAGAAACGTTTCTTGAGTTATATTCAAGTTTGTTTCTCCTTACCTATGTGAAGGGCTTCTAGGAGGCGCAGACGTCTGGGGATCTGTTGTCTGATCTATTATTATGATATTAGGGATAATATCATTTCTTTTTATCCTTTTGTTATGGAACAGTCCTGGCGTGGTTGAATATGGCTCCTTCTTGGGCGTGGCAGGAGATTCGCTTGGAGAAACGCATGGAGGTCATACCGACGTATTTGCCGAGGCATCCTCGGACGGGGCATGTGTAACGGTTTAGACCACACTCGTCTTCTTCAAGGGATCCTGCAGGGGCGCCGAAGGGTTGGTTTCTCATCACCAGGCTGCTCGTCTTCTTCGTTTTTATAATATATAATTATTTTTATATTTCTGTCTGGGTCAGCGGGGCTGACGTTCTCCTCGATGATCTTTTTGAGGCTTGTTCGTCCTCCTTGTACCTCCGGTGGAAGTGCCCCTTGTAGAAAAGCTTGATGGTGGGCTCTGGCAACGTCCGTGGCGGGGTTCCTGGTGGTACCAGGCATCCATACTTTTCCTTATTGACTCATCAACAGCACGATTGGTGTGTCCGTTGTCGACGAGGACCTGGGCGGCGCGCTCCAACTCACTGTGTGTGTCATTCCAGGAGGAGCAGTGTGAGAGGGCCCTCTGACGAAGGCGCTGATGGTGGAGCGCTTATACCTCTCAGGGCACTCACTCTCACCGTTCATGCACATTCCCAGGTTCGTCGGCTTCGTGTACACCCTCGTGCTGAATTCGGAATCTTGCTGTTCGACAAGGACGTCAAGGAAGGGGAGGCGGCGATCTTGGCAATGTTCAATCGTGACGTGAGGCAGCTGTGGTCGTGGAATGCACGTCGCAGCTGCTCTATCTCATCCTGGGAGTCGGCGCAGATGAAGGTGTCATCGATGTAGCGCACGTACATCCTCGTTTCCTGGAAATCTGGAAGACCCTCTCTTCGACGGTACCCATATAGAAATTGGCGAAAAGGACCCCAAGGGGAGATCCCATCGCCACGCCGTCGATCTGGGTGAAAATATAGTCGCCCTCAACGGAGGTAAGATACGCCTCCCACAAGGACGTTGACGAGTACATCAACCTCACAAGTCACGTCCCAACACCTGACAAAGACAAGATACTGGCGGATGGGCCTCAACTGCCACTTCATCACGCAGCCGAGGCCGATGGATAAACGCTTGGAAATTGAATATCTCCTCGACGGTATCCAGAAGCAAGAGGACCTTGGGAACTTGCGGACGACTGACGCCCTTCAGCCCCTTCTGCTTGCCGAGGCCCTCACCGACGTGGAGACTACCGCAGTGGTATCATCAGCCGTGACCTGAGGGAAGCAGCGAAGCAGTTAAGGAAGCGTGAGGACGTCACAGTACGCAGGGCCGATAAAACTGCTGCTTTCGTCCTTATCCAGACTGAGGAATACCGCCGGAAGATTGAAGAAATCCTGGCGGGACTCCACGAAAATTCCGCAGAATCACCAAGAACCCCGTCGACGACATCAAGCGAGATTATTGAAACGGTCAACGCCGCCTCGAACGCCCTGCATTTGCCACCCATAACGGGTGACCATGACTTAGGCTACATCTATGGGAACGTTAAGACCCATAAACAAGGGAACCCCCACCCCCTTCGCCCCATAATCAGCCAGATCCCTGCCCCTACGTACCTGTTGGCCAAGAAACTTGACGCAATCTTAACCAACCCGTACGTCCCAGATAGGCACAGCCTGAAGTCGTCGGACCGGAAGTTCTTGGACGCCCTACGAGCAACG
This sequence comes from Macrobrachium nipponense, assembly GCF_015104395.2. NCBI lineage: Eukaryota > Metazoa > Arthropoda > Malacostraca > Decapoda > Palaemonidae > Macrobrachium > Macrobrachium nipponense. Next base: position 869,044 of record NC_087217.1, on the reverse strand, counting down.
CCCCCCGGAGGATGCATCGCTTCGATTGGATGTAGAGTCCCTGTTTACCAACGTCCCCGTTGACGAGACCATACAAATGATTTTGGACAGAGTTACAGGGACCCCGACACTCCATCCTTAACATCCCAGAGCATGCCCTTCGGGCCCTGCTGGAAATCTGCAATAAGAAGGCCCCTTTTGCTGATCACGCAACTATATGTTCACCCAGATCGACGGCGTGGCGATGGATCTCCCCTTGGGTCCTTTTCGGGTTTCCTTTTCGCCAATTTCTATATGGTACCGTCGAAGAGAGGGTCTTCCAGATTTCCAGGAAACCGAGGATGTACGTGCGCTACATCAATGACACCTTCGTCTGCGCCGACTCCCAGGATGAGATAGAGCAGCTGCGACGTGCATTCCTCGACCACAGCTGCCTCACGTTCACGATTGAACATTCCCAAGATCGCGCCTCCCCTTCCTTGACGTCCTTGTCGAACAGCAAGATTCCGAATTCAGCACGAGGGTGTACACGAAGCCGACGAACCTGGGAATGTGCATGAATGGTGAGAGTGAGTGCCCTGAGAGGTATAAGCGCTCCACCATCAGCGCCTTCGTCAGGAGGGCCCTCTCACACTGCTCCTCCTGGAATGACACACACAGTGAGTTGGAGCGCGCCGCCCAGGTCCTCGTCGACAACGGACACACCAATCGTGCTGTTGATGAGTCAATAAGGAAAAGTATGGATGGCCTGGTACCACCAGGAACCCCGCCCCGACGTTGCAGAGCCCATCAAGCTTTTCTACAAGGGGCACTTCCACCGGAGGTACAAGGAGGACGAACAAGCCCTCAAAAAGATCATCGAGGAGAACGTCAGCCCCGCCGACCCAGACAGAAAATATTAAAATTAAATTATATATATTATAAAACGAAGAAGACGAGCAGCCTGGTGATGAGAAAACAACCCTTCGGCGCCCCTGCAGGATCCCTTTGAAGAAGACGAGTGTGGTCTACCATTACACATGCCCCGTCCGAGGATGCCTCGGCAAATACGTCGGTATGACCTCCATGCGTTTCTCCAAGCGAATCTCCTGCCACGCTCAAGAAGGAGCCATATTCAACCACGCCAGACTGTTCATAACAAAAGGATAGAAATGATATTATCCCTAATATCATAATTAATAGATCAGACAACAGATCCCCGACGTCTGCGCCTCCTAGAAGCCCTGTTCCATATAGGTAAGGAGAAACCAAACTTGAATAATTAAACTCAAGAAACGTTTCTCCTTCCCACCGCCGCCCGGAGAGCAGCGAGCGACCCCCCGACGATGCCAGATAATCAGGAGCCCCCACAGGATGATACGATTCCTGCTACAGACGGAATTCCTGACGTTCATCCCCAGGCACACCACTGTGGCGCTCGCACAAGAGAATCCCCGAGACCTTCTAGGCGAGATTCACGGCTTCGCCCAAGACCGGCCCGACCAATGAGAATGCAACTCTAGGTCCGTGCCGCTATAAATACCGTTCCGCAAACTTTCTTGCTACAGTCTCTTCAACCGACTCGTCGAAGATGACCTACGAGAAGTCGAAACGTTACGTAATACCCAGCTATACCAGCACCAACAACCAGCCCTTAATCCAAAGACGACCCTGGCCGGCGAACTTGAACTACGCTTACGGAATAATACCGGCACTGACGACGACCCCTGCTTGACTGGACTGATATCCTGCTCTAATAAAAGATTCCTTCAGCATTTACAATTTTTGAAAATTCCCAATATGAATATTGGCCAGTTACTCAGAAAACATCGCTGAGCCTGAGAAGCGAATTGTAAGGAAAATAGAAAAAACATATAATAAATCAACTCGCTTAATTCTGCCATCCTTTTTAACAATAATAATAATAATAATAATATAATAATATGGCTTTATTTCAGCTCAGGGCCATATACATTGAATATACAAAATACAGACAGTAACATACACAATCTAGATACATGAGACATGATAAAATAGAAAAAGAAAATGAATAATCGGCACTTATCCACAAAATTGCTGAGGTAGCACAAAAGCCAGCAATCATCATACTGGTAATAACAGTAATAATATTGGTGAGAGAAAAAAAAATGCATTGAGAGCAATAACAGTTAGTCCACATATTATAACTTAAATTTCAGCTAGAGACTTTAGGTGGTTACAGTAGTCAGGTCCAGAGGGCTAAATACATAAATTTAATGTAAATAAAACTTTAACTTGATAGTAATCACAGTAATAATAAAAAATTAGAATATCAGCAATAAATGTAATAATGACAAAAACTGCAGATGACATCTTGCCAATTCAGAGATTAAGTTCTTTATGGGACAAAGGCCTCATTTTCCCATCTTTCCACAATTTAGACTTTCTTCTTGCTTCACTCCTTAGGATGCTTTGTATGAGCGAGTAGCTGCTGTTTCTCACTCGGGTTACCAGACTGGACATTGTTCGCCTAACAATGATTTTTAAATTGTCCAGCTGGTTTTCTATGAACATCTGTGTGGCGGAGTGGTTAGCGGTGGGGGAGTGTGTTTGAGGCGTCTCAGAATGTCATTGTGCACAACAGTGATGCGTCTCATGGTCTCTCGGGTATAGTTCGTCCAGAGGGAACACCCATAGAATACTGTAGCAGTACGAGCGGAAGAGCAGCAGTTTCACGTCTCGGTGACAGAAGGCAAACCTGCTTGCAGTCATGTTGCCAGCTGTGCATAGTTTACGACGCCTCTGTTCAATGTCTGCCGTATCTTTTAGGTCGTCGGTGATTATGTGACCCAAATACGGAAACTCGTGCACAAATTCCAGCCGATGGTTTCCGAGGAAAATTTGAGGTTCTGCAATATGCTTAAGCGATCTCGGGGGCAGCGACATGCACTGGGTCTTGGTTTCGTTGTAGATTATATCAAATTCCTCTGCATTTGGCGGCAAGTGTCGATGAGTCGTTGGAGACCTTGCACTGATGGGGAAATCATAACCATATCGTCGGCGTAACAGAGGTTGTTTATAGTTGTTTCATTGACGGTGCATCCGATTGGGAGCGAGTTCAGTTTGACATTCAAGGCATCTGTGTACGTACTAAACAGGTATGGAGAGAGAATACCCCCTTGCCGAAGCCCGTTTATGGAGCCGAAGGTGTAAGATAATACGTTACCCTATTTGACACAGAATTGCTGTGTGGAAAACCAGCAATGTAAAATGCCAATTAGATACAGGGGTGTGCCCCTTTTATGCAGCTTCAGGAAGAGCTTCAGGTAGTTTACTCTGTCAAATGCTTTTTCTCACATCTACAAAACAAAGGAAAACAGGAGAGGCTGACGATAGGTAGTAGTTCAGCCAATTCTTTCAGTATGTAGATGCAGGTGTCGGTTGAGTGGTTTGCTTTAAACCCGAACTGGTTGTCAGTGTGTAGAAAGGGGAGAAGTCTCACTAGAAGAACAGACTCAAGTATCTTCGATGCGATCGTTGTGATTGCAATCGGCCGGTAGTTGCCAGGGTCAGCTGCGTCCTTTAACTTGTTTTTATTAATGGTATCAACGTGAACTAAGAGTAGGGAGTCTGGAGAAACGGTTGAATTATGCACGCATTAAGAATAGGGCAGCTAGCAAAATGTAAATTATCGGATGGCAGAATTTGAAGGCCTCTGCAGGAAGACCGTCACGGCGGGCGATTTATTATTAGGTAGGCTGTTTATGGCATCGCTGATGTTACCTGGCGTAATACGGTCTGCAAAATGAAATTGAATGTTGTCAGTAAGGAGGTTATCTACATCCCTTCGGGAATCTTGATCATTTATGCAATTCAGGATATTTGTTGAAGTGATCGCCCCACATTCTTGCAATAGCTTCGTCTCCGACTGCTTCCCCTACTCTCTGTGATAGCTTGTTAGTTTTGGGATTTAAGGACTGGATATCTTTCCAAAGACGAGGATAATCACCAGATTCTAAGTTTCTAGACATTGCATCGGCTCTTAGTTGTTTTTCATTTAACCTGCAGTGCTTAAGAGCAAGTTTGAAACTGCGCTCTCGCCGTCTCATTAGTAATGCAGTGTGCCCTTCCTGGGGCTACCATTTTGCCTCCACAGTAAAAACTTTTCTCGTGAGTATGTATACAGATCTTTAACCAAAAAGTCATTCCATCCAGGTATATTACGAGAATTACCTTGACGAAATCTGTAGGCAATCCTGCCCGAAGCAAAGCATAGCGGAGATTATGTTCGAATAGAATTCATTCAGATCCCTCTTGTGGTGGTCATTCTAACAATTTGTGTTAGTACAAAGTAAGGCGGTCTGCCGGTTGAACTATTGACGCAAGCCTGGTTTCCGTGGTCGCCCTAAAGTATCTGGTTTTCTGTTGGTTTTTAAAATCCCAGTTTACCGCTGGTGGGCGATCAGTTAGGGGTTCACGGTAGGGAGGGATGGTGGGGTACTAAATGACACCTGTAATGGGATGTGATCGTAGCCCGTTGCAAGATCATAGCAAATATTGCAGGTCATAATAGAATCATGAAGTTGTGGAGATGTGATGCAGTGGTCCAGCCAGGAAGTTGTAATAGCGTTCCGCTCATTATGGTACATATGAATAAGAGGAGGGAGGGAGGAGCATTACATCGCTAATTTGGAGAGCATGGTTTTGACAGAAGCGAGTAAGTTCATTATAAAATTGTTTTGTGGGGTGAGAATTAAAGGTCCCCGATTATACAAATATGATCAGCAGGAGAATCATGAATAATACTGTGTAACACCCCTAGGATCATGCAGTAGTGATCAAAATTATTGTTATTTCCCATGGCATATAAACATTAATAATTAGGATATTAGAGTTCCCTACTGTCACTTGAAGCCCCATAATCTGTCTCACCTGTAGGTCATCACCTTTATCATATTGTCTAACGATTTGTGCCACAGGAAAGAAAGGCCTCCTTTCGGGCGACCGGCTAGGATTTGGTCTGTAACTTGCATCGATGAAGTTGAGAAGGTTCTGAAGTCTTCATGAATTGAATCGCAGATGGCATGGTCATGTGGCCAGAGGAGCGTTTCTTGCAATGCAATGATGCCTTTGAAGTTTTTGCAGAACATGTTTAGGAGCGGAATGTTCCGCTTGAGGCCAAAAATATTCCAAGAGATTATGTTTCATGTATCCATGGCTACTCACGAAGATGGGAGATAAATGCGCTGGTCATTTGGGTGGATGGGAGTTCTGCCAGACCTTTTGACTTCTTGTCCTTTACTTGTATAGAAGTGTGTGGATGAATTCATTGTTAGGAGATGCTGGATGGCAAGATGGCAGAAAGAATGTGTATCTAGAGGTACAGTCAAAGAATGAAAGAGGTTGCAGCTAGGGGCAAAAAGGAAGCTGCAAAGAACTTTTTACTGCCTACAGTAGACCACTTGAGGTGCACTGACGAAAAAAAAAAACTAACCCCCACACTAACCCCTTGCGGAGGACATTCTCCATGGGATATCGTCATTGGATAGTGGAAGGATTAAATTTGTAGTCTAGGTACAATGCGCAAAACTGATTCCGACTGGCAATATATATAGATATATAAATATTTATATATATATATATATATATATATATATATATATATATATATATATATACAAACAAACTATTTTGAAGTCTTGTGATATATTTGACTGTGAAATTTATAAGAAATAAACTTTGATTCAGCGAAGCCTCAGCCTAGCTATATCATACGATGACTTGGCCCAACCCCCATTGTAGTGAGCGAGTGAGTGACACGCTCCCGAAACCTTGGAAGGCACAAAGAACATTTCCTTAAATATAAATAATAATATTAAAGGAAGTTACTGAACGTCTAAAATTATACAAAGTCGGCAGAAGTTAGACAATGCTATCGGTAGATAAATTATATACTTGATTTCGACGGTGTGTAAGACTTTGAAATTTTTTTAAAAGTAATTTTGAATCCGGTGCAACGATACGAACGCGGATGACATGGTTGGTGTTTTGAAGCACTGAAGTTTGAAAGGGAGAGAGAGAGAAAAAAAACGTGTGCGTTTGTGTATGTGCTTTGAGACTGTGCGTATGAGAGCGAGGGACTTTTTATTGTGGTAAGTCTACAGAGAGAGAGAGAGAGAGAGAGAGCATCTATGTATGTGCTTGAGACAGAGGGTATATTGAGTACGAGAGAGAGAGAGAGAAGCAAATCTCTTCGCCTAGAATTTAACTGATCTGTGCTCACGTAATAGGTACTTAGCTCCAGTATCTCTCTCTCTCTCTCTCTCTCTCTCTCTCTATTCCTTAATTAATCTGGGTCATGTGCGGATTGTTATTATTATTATTATTAGTTTAAAATTCAATTGTAAAAACTTCGAACAAGTCCGGTCTGTCTATAGAGGGTGTGTGAAGTTGCAGAAACCAGCCAACCACAATCGAGGTTTTTTTTCGTGTTGCGTTCTGATTGGCTGATTCATCCAGATTAATCTACCCCATAAGACTTACCGGATGTAAACAATCATTTTGAACCGTGTCCTTCCTTCCGTCCCTTCAAAGTTCACTCAGTCGCCCCATTGGCTGTGAAAAAAGCTGGCATGTACCAGAGACAGCTGGTGGTCGTTACCGACGCAAAATTGGCCGTTCAGGATAAAAAATTCGATGATGGCGGTACGAACAAGGAAGGTGTCAAAATTCTTATATATATGTATATATATATATATATATATATATATTATATATTATGATAATATATATTATAAAAACTGATCACGAAGTATATAAAACGTGATGCTACGTAATGTATAAATAAAGGTTTTTTTTGCCACGAATGAAAAAATGAAAAAAACGAGTTGGCCGAGTACTTTCGGTCCTATTCAGTAAAGGGTCCGAATAGGACCGAAGTACTCGGCCAACTCGTTTTTTTCATTTTTTCCCTCGTGGCAAAAAAAACCTTTAATATATATATATATATATATATATATATATATATATATAATATTATATATAATGTATATATATATATATATATATATATAAGAATATATATATATATATATATATATATATACATACACACATGCACACATATATTTCGCGTGAGTAATACAAGTGGAAGGTTGTGGTTGGAGTCTAGAAGAAGCGGTTGAGCCTCATGACTGTAGCAACAAGAAGCCGGACCGGCCATATTTTCAAACTACTGTTACATTTCAAATCGTAATTTTTCCCCTCCAATTTTTTTTTTTTTTTTTTTTTTGGTTTTTTTTTTTTTTTTTTTAGGTTTCGGACTTAATTTTTATATGAAAGTAGTGCCTACAAGTGCACCCTGTGAGGTTATCTTATTCATTGTATATATTACCAAAGTAAATCCATTCCAAACCTACAGGTTAGGGGTACCTATAGGAGGTAATGCAGCACTAGGTACGTTAACACTTTTGAAGTTTCGTGGCGTGTCGAATTTCACACACAATTTCTGTTGGAGAAGTATTTGGGGTGAACCCATCTACCCTTCCTATACCCAGTCTAACCGTAATGGGAGGGAACACAGACAGGTTTGTGTATTGGGGAAAATAAAAGTTTGGTGAAATACCCCCTACAGGTATCTTGCAGGAGCAGGCTTGTGGAGGGTCAGATATTTGGGTATAGCTAGGGATAATTCTACACTATAGTTCCGCACGAACTGCAAGGAACGTAACCGCGGATACGACATCCACTAGGGATTGGGGCGTCCAATGTAGTATATTTCGCCGTGTTTAGTACTGGCCCTTTGGTGGGTTAATTACAGTCGTCCAAATAAATATTACTTAAGATTCTTGTTCAGGAGGTAAAACTGCATAGAAAACCGCAACTGCCATAGTCTAGGCCGCCGCGGAATAGCACTGTGGATCTACCGTATAATGGATTCCTTCGGAAGAAAATATACGGAAAGGAAAAGTTTGTCCCATTCAATAAGTAGGAATAATATAAAAAGGGCTGGAAGTATGACGTCATATGTTGAAACTTTCTAGCAAAAGGGGACCTCACCACAACTACCTCCCCTCCCCCGCCTCAGAGGGCCCGTACCTAGCTCCCCCTCTGCTCAGCTGCAGCCAGGCATTGGTCGCTCCCCCAACCCTCCCCTGTTACACCTCTCTCTCTCTCTCTCTCTCTCTCTCTCTCTCACACACACACATTTTACGAGTGCTAAACCCCTTTTCCCATGTGTTTCTCTCTCTCTCTCTCTCTCTCTCTCTCTCTCTCTCTCTCTCATTTTACGAAGGCTAAACCCCTTTTCCCGTTTCTCTCTCTCTCTCAAACAGGTGGTTGCCTAACTTCGACAATATTATTATGGTCTGCGTAGTAAATCACACTGCCAATGTGTTGAAGGTCGAAAGGTGTTATTATTATTATTATTCAGAAGGTGAAACCTATTCATGTGGAAGAAGCCCACCATAACACACACATTTGTATATATGTTTAGAGAGGCAGTTAGTTAACAAGGCTTGAAAATGCAGTCTGGAGATATCAATGAAATGAGACGCAAAAACTGCGTCTTGATGTCTGGTTATTCTTAAATCGATTGTTTTTTCCGTCCAAGAAATGGTTTTTATATATTAATGATATTGTACATTTTGTGTTTTTTATATTAATGATAGTGTACATTTTGTGTTAACTGCGCTTTGTATATTTTGATTCGAAATTTGGCCATTTTTTTTGCTCGTCTGTGACATTGGCCGCCAGCAGCGTTTTGCAAAGTCAGTCAATGAAGGAAAGGAAGGACGCCTTTCGACCTAAAATCTTTTGACAGTGGGTAGAGCAATAAGCTGCCTATTTTCTGTGCCAATTAAGGTGGGGCATTTTGTTAATGCATGGATTCACCTTTCCACTATTATAGGCATCGTTAGCACCTTATTTCCTAGCAGTAGCAGTTTGTTCAGGAAAGTGATAACTAACGATTTCTGCATATTTAAGAAAAGCCAAACCTACTCGTTTTATCTTCTCTTTGCGATATTTTTATCATTTCATAGCAGAAGATTGTTTAGGAAAGTAATAGCTAATGATTTCTGCATATTTAACTTTTTTTTTTTTTATCTTCTCTTTGGGACATTTTTATGTCTTCCTAAGTGAATTATATTCCGTTTTTGTCGACATCCTTGTCAACGAACTTGGGAAGAGAAAGGTTTTGGCGTGAGGCTCTGGATCTGCCGGGGGGTGGGGTTGGGGGTTGGGGGGTTGGGGGGTTTCTCTGGGGTTAAGTGGGTCCTGCCTGCTTCTGCCAAACGTTATTCTGTCCAGGACCACACTTTTCTGCTTCATCAAGATCTCTGCTAAATATATACATCCCCACTCTCAGAATATGTTGCCAACATCAAGAACATGTTGCTAGCACGCATCAAGATAGGGATTGTAGGAGCTAAGTACGTACCTATTAGTGGTCATTATGTCCTGAAATGTGGTTTGTTTCTGCAGCATCAAAGTCGAGCACATTTCGCCTTGACCCGAGGTCATTTGGATGACCTTCGAGGCTATAGCCATTCTCCACTGTGTCCTCTGTGGTGTCCTTTCCATATCCTTCTGTCCTTAGCATCAGGGCGGTTATTCAAGTAGTACTACCCTCAATCTCGGCTTTCATTCCTCTGTTCTACGTCATTTTTTTAATTTTTAATGTTCATTAGTCCACTCCATGATTGATCTAAGAATTATCTTCGATTCAGCTCCATTCTTATATTGACTACGATGGTCATGGAGTCAAAATGGCGGTTGAGTCAAAATGGTGGTGGCAATTCACAGCTTCCATTTCGCCTCTGCTACCCAGCGGGTGGGGGCTCTCGTGTTTGCTACCTACCTTGGGACCAAAGCTCTTCTTTCTCTCTCTCTCTCTCTCTCAAGTTAATGGATTAATTAATTTGATCATATACATTGACGCAGACTTAGACACAAAGGTCAAGGATGGAATGAAAATGAAAATCCTTAAAGCTCTTTTTTTAGTTATTGGCGAGAGAGATGAACACTAGGCCTATAGTACTACTTCGCCTCTCTCTCTCTCTCTCTCTCTCTCTCTCTCTCTCTCTCTCTCATATATATATATATATATATATATATATATATATATATATATATATATGTGTGTGTGTGTGTGTGTGTGTGTTGTGTGTACACGAGGTTTTTTAGTCTTCCTTTTTCACGTAGATAGATATATGAGGTTATAGTCCACAGGGGAACAGAAAAGCAGAGATTCCTTTGAGCTCAACAACTGGATAAACATTGGTCATTGAAAATACAGGAAACTCAGTTACTGTAACAACCTATTTATTTAAACTGCTTTAACAACCAGTTCGAAGGTTTCAGAAACCCCCAAAAATATCCGTTAAAGCAATTCGTCTAACAATTAAAATATGTCCTTAGCGAAAGAACAACATCGCTTAGTTTGCACCCAGTCCTTGGTAACAATTCCACAGAAATGGCGTCATTACATGATTGATTACGGTATTGCTACTATATACCATTTCTCCTGGTACTATATTTGTGCTGACTTTTTTCCGCACCTCGAGTTCCTTTTTCGACCGTCCGATCTATAAAGTACTTCTTACACGAACGTTCATAGGATCTGATATTATAAATGTCTTCATCATATTTAGGACTATTTCTTATTATAAGATTGTTGCCTATTGTGTTTTTGGGAGAGAAAATACCAAAGCCAAAACCCAACATTTTCGAAGGATGTACGATGTTTTCAATTTTTTTTTTTTTTTTAAATCTTTTTATTAGAATAAGTAGACTTAAGACAGAATATATGTGTACCACCACTGGTGGGGGATGATAGAGAAAGTATTCAGCTTCAAGGAGAGCAAATAAAGAGGGTTGACAAGTTTAAGTATTTGGGATCTTTTGTTAACGCTGGAGGAAGTATGGAAGAAGAAATAAAACATCGGGTACAGGCAGGCTGGAAACCAACTGGAGAGCGGCCTCTAGAGTTCTTGTGACAAAAGAGTACCGCTTAGGTTAAAAGGAAAATTTCACAAGACGGTGGTAAGAACAGCAATGTTGTATGGTACGGAAACAGCAAGCATGAGAAAAACAGAGTAGAAGAAGATGGATGTGGCAGAAATGAGAATGCTTAGGTTGATGTCTGGGGTGACAAGAGAGGATAGAATCAGAAATGACTACATAAGTGGGTCGGCTAAGGTGGTGGAAGTATCAAAGAAAGTGCAGAAGGGGAGGCTGAGATGGTATGGACACCTGTTGAGGAGAGATGAGGACCACGCTGGGAGACATACTATGGGGATTGAGGTTCAAGGAAGAAGAAGAAGAGGGAGACCAAGAAAGAGATGGAAGGAGTGTGTGAGAGGAGACTTACATGAGAAGGGAATTGATGAGGCAGAAGCGCAGGATAGAAATAGATGGAAACGGCGACCCCATATAAAAATGGGAACAAGCTGGCAAGAAAGAAGATTTGAGAACATTTACAGTATTTTACAATTTTAACAGAATTACATTCAGAATTTCATCCGATGAGAGTATTATTGTCTTTCTTGTAACAATACATAACCAGCTTAGATTCTGCACATCTTTTTTTTTTTTATATTTTAATTATATTACATACTTGAATTTACTATGTATATACATACATATATACATACATATACACTGTATATACATACTCATTTCACTTACCTATTTATCTGTATATACTAAAATTCCAAGTAACTATGTGTAAAATGAGAATAAATGTTTTTAAATGACTTATGCAATACATGCCTATTTCTGTATATACTTTCTTTTATTAAAATACGTTGGGTTGCTCTAGTTGGTGTAGCATCAGAATAAAAAAGATTTAAGTCATAATTTGAGGCATTCTAGAACGTTTCATCATTGTATCATTTTTTTTTTTTTAATGGCAACAGTGCTCTTAAAAGCATGACACGGAATGCAGATTGTTTGATGGTTCTATTAAGGAAAGATTGAGCATGAATAATCAAAATGTTATTTGTTGGTTTCCCGTAAATTTTCACTTTTAATTGTGTATCCTTTCTAACGACACACGTATAAAAAAATGGATACAGCCATTACTTTCTTTCTCCAGGGTGAACTTTATGCTTGGTACCAAATAATTTATTTCTTGTAGAATGCCATCAATATTATGAAGAGTGTCCCATATTGCAGGTGAGTCGTCTAAATATCGAAACCAATAAAAGTTATCAGGTAAAATAGCATTGGCCGTGCGGTTTTTGAAAAATGCCATATATTATATATATATATATATATATATATATATATATATATATATATATATATATATATATATATATATATATATATCTCCTTATATGTCACTAAATAGCGTGTGACAATATATTCAGCCAAGGCCACAGGAAAAATAAAAGAGGGAGTACCGAGCGCTTTCGTGTTATTTCAACACATTTTCGAGGTACAATGCTAAAAATACAGAGAACATCTAACAAAGTAAACATAAAAACTGAAAAAATTGAAAAACAAGTATTCAAAGTCCGGCTAAAACCAGTACAGCAGGTACAGAACAGTTCAACAGGTGATTAAAAAGAAACAACCCTACAAATCTCGTTAACAACAAAGGGGTTCAGTTTGTACATACCCTGGCTTACATTCATTAAGTCACTGTGATATTTGATAAAAGCAGATTCAATAATATTCTTACGAGTTATATTATTACAATATAAAACAACTTTTGCCCCGTCCCAATGAATCATGTGATTAAAATTATTAAATTGTAAAAACAAAGCATTCGACATTTGTCCTGTTCTCACACTATATCTATGTTGTTTAATTCTGGTGTCCAGTCCCTTTCCAGATTGTCCGAGATAAAAACACTTGCAGTTCATGCAAGGAACCCGGTAAATGCAGCCCTGAGAAACTTTGGGAGAATTCCTTATTAGTATGTTTTTCAGTGTATTTGAAAATTTAAAAACAACATTAATATTAAAATTCTTGCAAAAACTTGGAACCTTCCGTAAGAGGTCATTAGATGGTAAAACAAGCACATTATCGTTATTAAAAGCCATTCTCGGAGTTATAGAATAAAAAGTTTTTTGTGCTTTTTGTAAAGCACATTCAATAAAATATTTAGGGTATTTTAATTTTTCCGATATGTTGAAAATATTTTCAAACTCTTCCTGAAGAAATTCCGGGCTGCAGATACGTAAGGCTCTTAAAAACATGGAAGAAAAAGTAGCCTTCTTAACTTGATTGCTATGGTTAGAATAATAGTGAATGTATGAATTTACGTTTGTAGGTTTTCTATACACTGAGTATTTGAAGCCATTTAGAGTACGGTGAACATTTACATCCAAAAATGAAAGACAACCATCACGTTCTTCTTTACAAGTAAAATTAATGGAAGGTACCAAATTGTTCAGTTTAAAGAGAAATGCATTTACATTTTCGGTTAGAGGCCATATGCAAAAAATATCATCAACATATCTAAACCACAGAACACCATGTGCGAGCTGGCTACATTATCACTCTACTAGCAAAATAAGAACCGCTGAGCACCAGCAGTTCCTCATATTGTTTCATTTAATTTTTTCTTTTTTACAAAAACAAGAGAATGGTAATCATTTTTAAAGGATTATTGTTAATCTATACTTAATTTTTCATATTCATGTATTTATTCATAATTTTGTGCATATATATTATAAAATCTACAGTGCCTGCTGACGAGCCGCCACTGCTAATATGTATTTACATATGTGACATTGTTTTATAATATTGTTTCAATGTTTGTAATCCATAATCATTCCAAAGTCTATTATGGAAATATATTGGGGAAGCAATGGGAATCCACTCCTTAAAAAAGTTCATGTAACAATAAAGCTAAATATAGAGACCAAATTAACCCAAATTCACCACCCGAAAAAGCCCCTTTGGTTTACCCTGGCTGTGTGTATATATATATATATATATATATATATATATATATATATATATATATATCTATATATCTATATAAATATATATATATATATATATAGATATATATATATATATATATATATATATATATATATATATAAATATATATGTGTGTGTGTGTGTGTGCACATATCATCAGTAGCTGACCTGTTGTTATTTCCTTCATATAGTCCTCCCACAGTTTCATGACACGCCTTTGTAGTTCCTTGACCTGTTTTCTCTGGTGTCTTTAATTTGCCCTCTTTGACAAGCTTAGTTCACCCGATTCGGTATTTCCTTTGCTTTAAGTATATTAAAGATATAAGGGGAATAAGAAGCGAGGTTACTTCTTTTTGGCTTTTTTGTTCAACTTATGATTGCCACCCATCCCACATGGTGTTTGCCCTAATACTGCGCCCAAACACTCGCCAGTTCTACATTTTCCCACACCTGACGCGGTAACCATGTTAGGTCAACATAATCCATAAACTCTCTAACTGACCCAATGACACCCACCTTGCCTGAAAGTTCATCAAAGGTTTTCCCTAATATTATTGCTATGATATAAAATTATTTGTATGGGTCCAAATCACCCAAAACAAATGTCTGAAACAGCAGAGCAAATGGTCCGAATTAGTCTAAACAACTGTCTGAGTTGGCTTAGTAAATGGTCTGAATCAGCCAAGACTTAGGTCCGATTCTGATCTGAATCAGCCTTGGTTCCAAGCAAGGCCTTGGTCCGAAGAAGCCTGTATCCCTTATTTAACACGAGGTGTAATATATTATCAACAATGGTCGCATTTTGATATTTAAGGTAAATATTATACGTATAAAGTAGTTCTAGTAGCAGAATATTAAGGCACTAACTGTTGTCAATACGCAAAACCAGTTGGGATTTGCTCATGGCAATAACCTTTCGGGTACTGGTTTAACGAGAGAAATGTAAATTTCGTGTCTTTTTTTTTTTTTTTTTTTTTTTTTTTTTTTTTTTTGTTTTTTTTTTTTTTTTTTTTTTTTTTTTTTTTTTTTTTCAGTTCTCGTCTTCATTTAGACTTTATATTTTCATCTTGTCAGTTCAATTACAGTTAGTCGGTTCAACCTTCCCTTCGGCTGGTCAATTCAGTTCCTTTGGTTATCCTCCCCAAAATCGCGACTATTCCCGTTTCCTTTCAGAATACCTAATTCTATATTATGGATGTCGTGAGGCCATGCAAGGCTGGCATTACGGTAGGGTACTGTATGGTTGATATTGAGCCTATGTGTATGGTACGGAATTACGGTACGATAATTATACCAAAGCACTATGGTACGGTACAGTTCAGGTACGGAAAAAAGTGAACAAATTCCTTACCGTACCGTACCTTACCTTAGGCTTGGAGATATCACTTAGCAATTACTGCTAATGCATATTTAGCTTTTATGAATGTTGAGGATTTTTTTTTCAGTTATAGTACGATAAAGGTGCGGAATTACGGTGCGGTATCTTTACCGTACTGTGCTGTATGGAAAAATCATTGAGGGTATGCTATAAAATTACGGTACTGTATTTTAGCCAGGTACGAAGTACGGTAAAACATTCCATAACGTACCGTCCTACTACCAGCCTTGCACGGTAGAGGGTTAAAACAGTCGTAAAATCTTTGAAAATATACAATTTTTTTTTTCTTACGAGATTTTCCTTTTAAGTGTTTAAAACAAGTGCATTTATATATATATATATATATATATATATATATATATATATATATATATATATCATTGTATTTTCATAAATGTAATTAAAACAGGTTTGTCAATGTTTCTTTTATATATATTGAAAGTTTTGAACAGTTGTGTAGAGACTAAAATAAAAACCAATAAAAATATTTGTTTGCCAAAGGTTTTCGTAGATAAGTGTTTAAAATAGCTTTGGACTATTTACACGTGTATATATAAATAAAAATTATTATAAATTTTTTACTTAAAGGCTTGGCCAGTTGGTTTAAATAAAAACCAATATTTTTATGGTTCCTTACCATGGTCGATTTCAACAAAAACCAATATACATTTTTTTACTTGGAGGGTTCCCAAGACGAGTGATTAAAACTTTTTAATTACTAAGTGGACTATTTCTGATGTACCTTAGGCTAGGTTAGCTTAGTGCATTTTTCACAAGAAATAGTCCAGGTTGGTTAGGCCTATCCCGGGTCAACTTGTAGATTATTTTCTAAATTTAGATTAATTGTGTTTATTTTTGTTTATTTAGGAGGAAACTGTTTTAGATCTCTGTGTGATTTCGTTCAACTTATTGGTTGATTAATACCTTTCAGTATAAATTATTTTTCCGCCTTAGGTCCCACCTAATGTGAATAAACACTTAAAAATTGGAAATATGCCTTATTATTATTATATATATATATATATATATATATATATATATATTTTTTTTTTTTTTTTTTTTTTTGCTCTATCACAGTCCTCCAATTTGACTGGGTGTATTTATAGTGTGGGGTTCCGGGTTGTATCCTGCCTCCTTAGGAGTCCATCACTTTTCTTACTATGTGCGCCGTTTCTAGGATCACACTTCTGCATGAGTCCTGGAGCTACTTCAGCCTCTAGTTTTCTAGATTCCTTTTCAGGTATCTTATGGGATCGTGCCTAGTGCTCCTATGATTATGGGTACAATTTCCACTGGCATATCCCATATACTTCTTATTTCTATTTTCAGATCTTGATACTTATCCATTTTTTCCCTCTTTTTCTCTTCAACTCTGGTGTCCCATGGTATTGTGACATCAGGAGGTGGAAACTTTATTCTTGATTTTGTTCTTTAATCCCCAAAAAACAACGTCACGTCTGTCTATTTGCACGTATCACTCTATCCGTTCTGATACCCATAGTCCCAGAGGATCTTTGCCTGATCGTTTTCTATCACTTCCCTCCCTGGTTGGTGCTCGTACCACTTATTACTGCAGGGTAGCTGATGTTTCTTGCACAGGCTCCAGTGGAGGGCTTTTGCCACTGAATCATGCCTCTTTTTGTACTGGTTCTGTGCAAGTGCCGGGCATTCGCTTGCTATGTGAATTATGGTTTCATTTTTCGTATTGCACTTCCTACATATGGGAGAGATGTTATTTCCTTCTATCGTTCTTTGAACATATCTGGTTCTTAGGGCCTGATCTTGTGCCACTGTTATCATTCCTTCAGTTTCCCTCTTTAGCTCTCCCCTCTGTAGCCATTGCCATGTGTCATCGCTGGCTAGTTATTTAGTCCGTGCATTGGTTTGTTGTACCAGTCCTCTGTTCTGTTTGTCATTCTCCTGTCTCTGTATATTTCTGGGTCTTCGTCTACTTTTATTAGTCCTTCTTCTCATGCACTCTTTTAGCCAATCGTCTTCACTGGTTTTCAGATATTGCCCCAGTGCTCTGTTCTCGATGTTGATGCAGTCCTCTATACTTAGTAGTCCTCTCCCTCCTTCCTTTCGTGTTATGTATAGTCTGTCCGTATTTGCTCTTGGGTGTAGTGCTTTGTTTATTGTCATGTTTCCTGGTTTTCTGAACTATGCTGCGGAGTTCTGCCTTCGTCCATTCCACTATTCCTGCACTGTATCTGATTACTGGCACTGCCCATGTGTTTATGGCTTTTATCATATTTCCGGCGTTGAGTTTTGACTTGAGTATCACCTTGAGTCTCTGCATATATTTTTTCCTGATCGTGTCCTTCATCTCTTGGTGTTTTATATACCCCCTCTTCCATTATTCCCCAGGTATTTGTATCCTGTCTCATCTATGTGTTTGATGTTGCTCCCATCTGGTAGCTTTATCCCTTCAATTCTCGTTACTTTGCCTTTTTGTATGTTGACTAAGGCGCATTTTTCTATTCCAAACTCCATCCTGATGTCCCCAGATACAATCCTTACAGTCTGGATTAGGGTATCTATTTCCTTGATGCTCTTACCATACAGCTTGATGTCGTCCATGAACATCAGATGGTTGATTCTGTTGCCTCTTTTCTTGAGTTGGTACCCGGCATCCATCTTCTGTAGTACTTTTGTCACGGGAATCATGGCTACTATGAAGAGTAGTGGGGACAGTGAGTCGCCCTGGAAGATCCCTCTCCTGATATTAACCTCTGCTAGTCTTATTCCAGAGCTTGTAAGTATTGTATTCCAGTTGCACATTGTATTTTTGAGGAACCTGATGGTGTTTTCCTCTGCCCCATATATTTTCAGGCATTCTATTAGCCATGTGTGGTATCATGTCGAAGGCTTTCTTATAGTCTATCCATGCCATGTTTATGGTTTTTCCTTCTCCTACTGTTCTTCATTACCATTTTGTCAATCAAGAGCTGGTCTTTTGTGCCCTACACTTCCTTCTGCAGCCTTTCTGTTGGGGGGGATGGTGTTTGTCTCCTCTAGGTAATTGTATAGCCTTTCACTGATGATAACTGTTAGTAACTTCCACTTATTGGGTAGGCAGGTGATAGGCCTGTAGTTACTGGCTATATTTCCCTTACTCTTGTCTTTTGTACAAGAAGGTATTCTTCCTGTGTCATCCATTTGGGTGCATGGTGTTTTGAGATACAATGCTGGAGTTTGTTCTGCTATTCGTGGGTGTAGGCCTTGAAGTTTTTGAGCCAGTATCCTTGGACTTCATCGGGACCTGGGGCTTTCCAGTTTGGCATTTTCTTTAGTTGGTGTCTGACTGTGTCTGTCATGATCTCATGTTTCATCGCTGGCCAGTTCTTTAGTCTGTCTCATGTACTGTCCATGCAGTGGTTTGTTGTGCTTTTCCTCTGTCTGTTTGTCATTCTCCTGTGTCTGTATATTTCATGGGGTTTCGCCTGCTTTTATCAGTCCTTCATCCCATGCACTCCTTAGCCACTCGTCTTTACTGGTTTCCAGATATTGTTATGTATAGCCTTTGTGTTTGCTCTTGTGTGTAGTGCTGTGTGTATTGTCATGTGTTCCCTAGTTTAATGATCTATTCTGTGGAGTTCAGCCTTCGTCCACTTAAGTCTCTGCATATATT
>NC_087217.1:832582-849657 GCF_015104395.2 Macrobrachium nipponense | reverse complement strand
AATATATGCAGAGACTTAAGTGGACGAAGGCTGAACTCCACAGCATAGATCATTAAACTAGGGAACACATGACAATACACACAGCACTACACACAAGAGCAAACACAAAGGCTATACATAACAATATCTGGAAACCAGTGAAGACGAGCGGCTAAGGAGTGCATGGGATGAAGGACTGATAAAAGCAGGCGAAACCCCAGAAATATACAGACACAGGAGAATGACAAACAGACAGAGGAAAAGCACAACAAACCACTGCACGGACAGTACATGAGACAGACTAAAGAACTGGCCAGCGATGAAACATGAGATCATGACAGACACAGTCAGACACCAACTAAAGAAAATGCCAAACTGGAAAGCCCCAGGTCCCGATGAAGTCCATGGATACTGGCTCAAAAACTTCAAGGCACTACACCCACGAATAGCAGAACAACTCCAGCATTGTATCTCAAAACACCATGCACCCAAATGGATGACACAGGAAGAACATCCTTAGTACAAAAAGACAAGAGTAAGGGAAATATAGCCAGTAACTACAGGCCTATCACCTGCCTACCAATAATGTGGAAGTTACTAACAGTTATCATCAGTGAAAGGCTATACAATTACCTAGAGGAGACAAACACCATCCCCCACCAACAGAAAGGCTGCAGAAGGAAGTGTAGGGGCACAAAAGACCAGCTCCTGATAGACAAAATGGTAATGAAGAACAGTAGGAGAAGGAAAACCAACATAAACATGGCATGGATAGAATATAAGAAAGCCTTCGACATGATACCACACACATGGCTAATAGAATGCCTGAAAATATATGGGGCAGAGGAAAACACCATCAGCTTCCTCAAAAATACAATGTGCAACTGGAATACAATACTTACAAGCTCTGGAATAAGACTAGCAGAGGTTAATATCAGGAGAGGGATCTTCCAGGGCGACTCACTGTCCCCACTACTCTTCATAGTAGCCATGATTCCCGTGACAAAAGTACTACAGAAGATGGATGCCGGGTACCAACTCAAGAAAAGAGGCAACAGAATCAACCATCTGATGTTCATGGACGACATCAAGCTGTATGGTAAGAGCATCAAGGAAATAGATACCCTAATCCAGACTGTAAGGATTGTATCTGGGGACATCAGGATGGAGTTTGGAATAGAAAAATGCGCCTTAGTCAACATACAAAAAGGCAAAGCAACGAGAACTGAAGGGATAAAGCTAACAGATGGGAGCAACATCAAACACATAGATGAGACAGGATGCAAATATCTGGGAATAATGGAAGGAGGGGATATAAAACACCAAGAGATGAAGGACACGATCAGGAAAAAATATATGCAGAGACTCAAGGAGATACTCAAGTCAAAACTCAACGCCGGAAATATGATAAAAGCCATAAACACATGGGCAGTGCCAGTAATCAGATACAGCGCAAGAATAGTGGAATGGACGAAGGCAGAACTCCGCAGCATAGTTCAGAAAACCAGGAAACATGACAATACACAAAGCACTACACCCAAGAGCAAATACGGACAGACTATACATAACACGAAAGGAAGGAGGGAGAGGACTACTAAGTATAGAGGACTGCGTCAACATCGAGAACAGAGCACTGGGGCAATATCTGAAAACCAGTGAAGACGAGTGGCTAAAGAGTGCATGAGAAGAAGGACTAATAAAAGTAGATGAAGACCCAGAAATATACACAGACAGGAGAATGACAAACAGAACAGAGGACTGGTACAACAAACCAATGCACGGACAATACATGAGACAGACTAAATAACTAGCCAGCAATGACACATGGCAATGGCTACGGAGGGGAGAGCTAAAGAGGGAAACTGAAGGAATGATAACAGTGGCACAAGATCAGGCCCTAAGAACCAGATATTTTCAAAGAACGATAGAAGGAAATAACATCTCTCCCATATGTAGGAAGTGCAATACGAAAAATGAAACCATAAACCACATAGCAAGCGAATGCCCGGCACTTGCACAGAACCAGTACAAAAAGAGGCATGATTCAGTGGCAAAAGCCATCCATTGGAGCCTGTGCAAGAAACATAAGCTACCTTGCAGTAATAAGTGGTACGAGCACCAACCAGAGGGAGTGATAGAAAACGATCAGGCAAAGATCCTCTGGGACTATGGTATCAGAACGGATAGAGTGATACGTGCAAATAGACCAGACGTGACGTTGATTGACAAAATCAAGAAGAAAGTTTCACTCATTGATGTCGCAATACCATGGGACACCAGAGTTGAAGAGAAAAAGAGGGAAAAAATGGATAAGTATCAAGATCTGAAAATAGAAATAAGAAGGATATAGGATATGCCAGTGGAAATTGTACCCATAATCATAGGAGCACTAGGCACGATCCCAAGATCCCTGAAAAGGAATCTAGAAAAAACTAGGGGCTGAAGTAGCTCCAGGACTCATGCAGAAGAGTGTGATCCTAGAAACGGCACACATAGTAAGAAAAGTGATGGACTCCTAAGGAGGCAGGATACAATCCGGAACCCCACACTATAAATACCACCCAGTCAAATTGGAGGACTGTGATAGAGCAAAAAAAAAAAAAAAATAAATAAATAATAATAATAATGAGGCATATTTCCAATTTTCAAGTGTTTATTCACATTATGTGACCTAAGGCGGAAAAATAATTTATACTGAAAGGTATTAATCAACCAATAAGTTGAACAAAATCACACAGAGATCTAAAACAGTTTCCTTTTAAATAAACAAAAATAAATACAATTAATCTAAATTTAGAAAATAATCTACAAGTTGACCCGGGATAGGCCTAACCAACCTGGACTAATTCTTGTGAAAAATGCACTAAGCTAACCTAGCGCTAGCTAAGGTACATCAGAAATAGTTCACTTAGTAATTAAAAAGTTCTAATCACTCGTCTTGGGAACCCTCCCAAGTAAAAAATGTATATTGGTTTTTGTTGAAATCGACCATGGTAGGAAAGCAAAAAAATATTGGTTTTTATTTAAACCAACTGGCCAAGCTTTCAAGTAAAATATTTATAATAATTTTTATTTAAATATATACATGTGTAAATAGTCCGAAGCTATTTTAAACACTTATCTACGAAAACCTTTGGCAAACAAATATTTTTATTGGTTTTTATTTTAGTCTCTACACAACTGTTCAAAACTTTCAATATATATAAAAGAAACATTGACAAACCTGTTTTAATTACGCTTATGAAAATACATTTATAATATATATATATATATATATATATATATATAATATATATATATATATATATATATTGTATTTTCATAAGCGTAATTAAAACAGGTTTGTCAATGTTTCTTTTATATATATTGAAAATTTTGAACAGTTGTGTAGAGACTAAAATAAAAACCAATAAAAATATATGTTTGCCAATGGTTTTCGTAGATAAGTGTTTAAAATAGCTTCGGACTATTTACACATGTATATATTTAAATAAAAATTATTATAAATTTTTTACTTAAAGGCTTGGCCAGTTGGTTTAAATAAAAACCAATATTTTTTTGCTTTCCTACCATGGAAAGCTTGGAGATATCACTTAGTAATTACTGCTAATGCATAATTAGCTTTTATGAATGTTGAGGATTTTTTTTTTCAGTTATAGTACGATAAAGGTACGGAATTACGGTGCGGTATCTTTACCGTACTGTGCTGTACGGAAAAATGATTGAGGGTATGCTATAAAATTACAGTACTGTATTTTAGCCAGGTACGAAGTACGGAAAAACATTCCATAACGTAACGTACTACCAAAAACGCTTACACGGTAGGAGGGGGTTAAAACAGTCGTAAAATCTTTGAAAATAAATACAATTTTTTTTTTATTACGACGTTTTCTTTTCAAGTGTTTAAAACAAGTTCATATATGTGTGTATATATATATATATATATATATATATATATATTATATATATATATATATATATTATGATACACACATATATGAACTTGTTTTAAACACTTAAAAGGAAAACCTCGTAAGAAAAAAAAAATTGTATATTTTCAAAGATTTTACGACTGTTTTAACCCCCTACCGTGTAAGGCTGGTAGTACGGTACGTTATGGAATGTTTTTCCGTACTTCGTACCTGGCTAAAATACAGTACTGTAATTTTATAGCATACCCTCAATCATTTTTCCGTACAGCACAGTACGGTAAAGATACCGCACCGTAATTCCGTACCTTTATCGTACTATAACTGAAAAAAAAATCCTCAACATTCATAAAAGCTAATTATGCATTAGCAGTAATTGCTAAGTGATATCTCCAAGCTTAAAGTAAGGTACGGTACAGTACGGAATTTGTCCACTTTTTTCCGTACCTGAACTGTACCGTACCGTATTGCTTTGGTAAAATTATCGTACCGTAATTCCGTACCATACACATAGGCTCAATATCAACCGTACAGCTCCCTACCGTAATGCCAGCCTTGCGTGGCCTCACGACATCCATAATATAGAATTAGGTAGTCGCGATTTTGGGGAGGATAACCAAAGGAACTGAATTGACCAGCCGAAAAGAAATTGAACCGACTAACTGTAATTGAACTGACGAGATGAAAATATGAAGTCTAAATGAAGACGAGACTGAAAAAAAAGACACGAAATTTACATTTCTCTCGTTAAACCAGTACCCGAAAGGTTATGCTTCCTCGTATCAATGGCCATGAGCAAATCCCAACTGGTTTTGTGTATTGACAACAGTTAGTGCCTAAATATTCCGCTACTAGAACTACTTTATACGTATAATATTTACCTTAAATATCAAAATGCGACCATTGTTGATAATATATTACACCTCGTGTTAAATAAGGGATACAGGCTTCTTCGGACCAAGGCCTTGCTTGGGACCATGGCTGATTCAGATCAGATTCGGACCTAATTCTTGGCTGATTCGGACCATTTACTAAGCCAACTCAGACAGTTGTTTAGACTAATTCGGACCATTTGCTCTGCTGTTTCAGACCTTTCTTTTGGGTGATTTGGACCCATACAAATAATTTTATATTATAGCAATAATATTAGGGAAAACCTTTGATGAATTTTCAGGCAAGGTGGGTGTCATTGGGTCAGTTAGAGAGTTTATGGATTATGTTGACCTAACATGGTGGCAGAGTCAGGTGTGGAAAATGGAGAACTGGCGAGTATTTGGGCGCAGTATTAGGACAAACAACCATGTGGAGGGGTGGCATCATAAGTTGAACAAAAAAGCCAAAAGAAGTAACCTCGCATCTTATTCACTTATATCTTTAATATACTTAGAGGCAAAGGAAATACCAAATCGGGTGAACTAAGCTTGTCAAAGAGGGCATATTTTAAAGACACCAGAGAAAACAGGTCAAGGAACTACAAAGACGTGTCATGAAACTGTGGGATGACTATAATGAAAGGAAAATAACAACAGGTCAGCTACTGATGATATGTGCACATATATATATATATATATATATATATTATATAATATATATATATATATATATATATATATATATATATATATATATATATATACTATGCGCCAGGGTAAACCAAGGGGCTTTTTCGGGTGAATTTGGGTTAATTTGGTCTCTATTTTTAGCTTTATTGTTACATGAACTATTTTAAGGAGTGGATTCCCATTGCTTCCCCAATATATTTCCATAATAGACTTTGGAATGATTATGGATTACAAACATTGAAACACTATTATAAAACAATGTCACATATGTAAATACATATTAGCAGTGGCGGCTCGTCAGCAGGCACTGTAGATTTTATAATATATATGCACAAAATTATGAATAAATACATGAATATGAAAAATTAAGTATAGATTAACAATAATCCTTTTAAATTTAAAAATGATTACCATTCTCTTGTTTTTGTAAAAAAGAAAAAATTAAATGAAACAATATGAGGAACTGCTGGTGCTCAGCAGTTCTTATTTTGCTAGTAGAGTGATAATGTAGCCAGCTCGCACATGGTGTTCTGTGGTTTATATATTTGTATGATATGTTTGCATATGGCCTCTAACCGAAAATGTAAATGCATTTCTCTTTAAACTGAACAATTTGGTACCTTCCATTAATTTTACTTGTGAAGAAGAACGTGATGGTTGTCTTTCATTTTTAGATGTAAATGTTCACCGTACTCTAAATGGCTTCAAATACTCAGTGTATAGAAAACCTACAAACGTAAATTCATACATTCACTATTATTCTAACCATAGCAATCAAGTTAAGAAGGCTACTTTTTCTTCCATGTTTTTAAGAGCCTTACGTATCTGCAGCCCGGAATTTCTTCAGGAAGAGTTTGAAAATATTTTCAACATATCGGAAAAATTAAAATACCCTAAATATTTTATTGAATGTGCTTTACAAAAAGCACAAAAAACTTTTTATTCTATAACTCCGAGAATGGCTTTTAATAACGATAATGTGCTTGTTTTACCATCTAATGACCTCTTATGGAAGGTTCCAAGTTTTGCAAGAATTTTAATATTAATGTTGTTTTTAAATTTTCAAATACACTGAAAAACATACTAATAAGGAATTCTCCCAAAGTTTCTCAGGGCTGCATTTACGGGGTTCCTTGCATGAACTGCAAGTGTTTTTATCTTGGACAATCTGGGAAGGGACTGGACACCAGAATTAAACAACACAGATATAGTGTGAGAACAGGACAAATGTCGAATGCTTTGTTTTTACACATTAATAATTTTAATCACATGATTCATTGGGAGGGGGCAAAAGTTGTTTTATATTGTAATAATATAACTCGTAGGAATATTATTGAATCTGCTTTTATCAAATATCACAGTGACTTGATGAATGTAAGCCAGGGTATGTACAAACTGAACCCCTTTGTTGTTAACGAGATTTGTAGGGTTGCTTCTTTTTAATCACCTGTTGAACTGTTCTGTACCTGCTGTACCGGTTTTAACCGGACTTTGAATACTTGTTTTTAAATTTTTTCTGTTTTTATGTTTACTTTGTTAGATGTTCTCTGTATTTTTAGCACTGTACCTCGAAAATGTGTTGAAATAACACGAAAGCGCTCGGTACTCCCTCTTTTATTTTTCCTGTGGCCTTGGCTGAATATATTGTCACACGCTATTTAGTGACATATAAGGAGATATATATATATATATATATATATATATATATATATATATATATATATATATATATATATACATATAATATATATGGAATTTTTCAAAAACCGCACGGCCAATGCTATTTAACCTGATAACTTTTATTGGTTTCGATATTTAGAAGACTCACCTACAATATGGGACACTCTTCATAATATTGATGGCATTCTACAAGAAATAAATTATTTGGTACCAAGCATAAAGTTCACCCTGGAGAAAGAAAGTAATGGCTGTATCCATTTTTTTTTATACGTGTCGTTAGAAAGGATACACAATTAAAAGTGAAAATTTACGGGAAACCAACAAATAACATTTTGATTATTCATGCTCAATCTTTCCTTAATAGAACCATCAAACAATCTGCATTCCGTGTCATGCTTTTAAGAGCACTGTTGCCATTAAAAAAAACGGATACAATGATGAAAATGTTCTAGAATGTCTCAGATTATGACTTAAATCTTTTTTTATTCTGATGCTATACCAACTAGAGCAACCCAACGTATTTTGATAAAAGAAAGTATATACAGAAATAGTATGTATTGCGTAAGTCATTTAAAAACATTTATTCTCATTTTACACATAGTTACTTGGAATTTTAGTATATACAGATAAATAGGTAAGTGAAATGAGTATGTATATACAGTGTATATGGATGTATATATGTATGTATATACATAGTAAATTCAAGTATGTAATATAATTAAAATATAAAAAAAAAGATGTGCAGAATCTAAGCTGGTTATGTATTGTTACAAGAAAGACAATAATACTCTCATCGGATGAAATTCTGAATGTAATTCTGTTAAAATTGTAAAATACTGTAAATGTTCTCTAATCTTCTTCTTCTTCTTGCCAGCTTGTTCCCATTTTTATATGGGGTCGCCGTTTCCATCTATTTCTATCCTGCGCTTCTGCCTCATCAATTCCCTTCTCATGTAAGTCTCCTCTCACACACTCCTTCCATCTCTTTCTTGGCCTCCCTCTTCTTCTTCTTCCTTGAACCTCAATCCCCATAGTATGTCTCCCAGCGTGGTCCTCATCTCTCCTCAACAGGTGTCCATACCATCTCAGCCTTCCCCTGCACTTTCTTTGATACTTCCACCACCTTAGCCGACCCACTTATGTAGTCATTTCTGATTCTATCCTCTCTTGTCACCCCAGACATCCACCTAAGCATTCTCATTTCTGCCACATCCAACTTCTTCTGCTCTGTTTTTTTTCATGCTTGCTGTTTCCGTACCATACAGCATTGCTGTTCTTACCACCGTCTTGTGAAATTTTCCTTTTAACCTAAGCGGTACTCTTTTGTCACAAAGAACTCTAGAGGCCGCTCTCCAGTTGTTCCGCCTGCCTGTACCCGATGTTTTATTTCTTCTTCCATACTTCCTCCAGCGTTAACAAAAGATCCCAAATACTTAAACTTGTCAACCCTCTTTATTTGCTCTCCACCAAGCTGAATACTTTCTCTATCATCCCCCACAGAGGTGGTACACATATATTCTGTCTTAAATCTACTTATTCTAATAAAAAAAAAAAAAAAAAAAAAAAAAATGAAAACATCGTACATCCTTCGAAAATGTTGGGTTTTGGCTTTGGTATTTTCTCTCCCAAAAACACAATAGGCAACAATCTTATAATAAGAAATAGTCCTAAATATGATGAAGACATTTATAATATCAGATCCTATATAAGAAGTACTTTATAGATCGGACGGTCGAAAAAGGAACTCGAGGTGCGGAAAAAAGTCAGCACAAATATAGTACCAGGAGAAATGGTATCTAGTAGCAATGCCGTAATCAATCATGTAATGACGCCATTTCTGTGGAATTGTTACCAAGGACTGGGTGCAAACTAAGCGATGTTGTTCTTTCGCTAAGGACATATTTTAATTGTTAGACGAATTGCTTTAACGGATATTTTTGGGGGTTTCTGAAACCTTCGAACTGGTTGTTAAAGCAGTTTAAATAAATAGGTTGTTACAGTAACTGAGTTTCCTGTATTTTCAATGACCAATGTTTATCCAGTTGTTGAGCTCAAAGGAATCTCTGCTTTTCTGTTCCCCTGTGGACTATAACCTCATATATCTATCTACGTAAAAAAGGAAGACTAAAAAACCTCGTGTACACACACACACACACACACACACACACACACACACACACACACATATATATATATATATATATATATATAATATATATATATATATAGAGAGAGAGAGAGAGAGAGAGAGAGAGAGAGAGAGAGAGAGAGAGAGAGAGAGAGAGAGAGAGAGGCGAAGTAGTACTATAGGCCTAGTGTTCATCTCTCTCGCCAATAACTAAAAAAAAGAGCTTTAAGGATTTTCATTTTCATTCCATCCTTGACCTTTTGTGTCTAAGTCTGCGTCAATGTATATGATCAAATTAATTAATCCATTAACTTGAGAGAGAGAGAGAGAGAAAGAAAGCTTTGG
Source organism: Macrobrachium nipponense (assembly GCF_015104395.2). Taxonomy (NCBI): domain Eukaryota; kingdom Metazoa; phylum Arthropoda; class Malacostraca; order Decapoda; family Palaemonidae; genus Macrobrachium; species Macrobrachium nipponense. The sequence goes on along the minus strand of NC_087217.1, from coordinate 840,034 downwards.
TCCCAAGGTAGGTAGCAAACACGAGAGCCCCCACCCGCTTGGTAGCAGAGGCGAAATGGAAGCTGCGAATTGCCACCACCATTTTGACTCAACCGCCATTTTGACTCCAGGACCATCGTAGTCAATATAAGAATGAAGCTGAATCGAAGATAATTCTTAGATCAATCATGGAGTGGACTAATGAACATGAAAAATAAAAAAAATGACGCAGAACAGAGGTATGAAAGCCGAGATTGAGGGTAGTACTACTTAAATAACCACCCTGATGCTAAGGACAGAAGGATATGGAAAGGACACCACAGAGAACACAGTGGAGAATGGCTATAGCCTCGAAGGTCATCCAAATGACCTCGGGTCAAGGCGAAATGTGCTCGACTTTGAAGCTGCAGAAACAAACCACATTTCAGAACATAATGACCACTAATAGGTACGTACTTAGCTCCTACAATCCCTATCTTGATGCGTGCTAGCAACATGCTCTTGATGTTGGCAACATATTCCGAGAGTGGGGATGTATATATTTAGCAGAGATCTTGATGAAGCAGAAAAGTGTGGTCCTGGACAGAATAACGTTTGGCAGAAGCAGGCAGGACCCACTTAACCCAGAAACCCCCCAACCCCCAACCCCAGGCAGATCTAGAGCCTCACGCCAAAACCTTTCTCTTCCCAAGTTCGTTGACAAGGATGTCGACAAAAACGAAATACAATTCACTTAGGAAGACATAAAAATGTCCCAAAGAGAGAGAAAAAAAAAAAGTTAAATATGCAGAAATCATTAGCTATTACTTTCCTAAACAATTTACTGCTAGGAAATGATAATTAGTCATTACTTTCCTAAACAATCTTCTGCTATGAAAAGATAAAAATATCGCAAAGAGAAGATAAAACGAGTAGGTTTGGCTTTTCTTAAATATGCAGAAATCGTTAGTTATCACTTTCCTGAACAAACTGCTACTGCTAGGAAATGAGGTGCTAACGATGCCTATAATAGTGGAAAGATGAATCCATGCATTAACAAATTGCCCCACCTTAATTGGCACAGAAAACAGGCAGCTTATTGCTCTACCCACTGTCAAAAGATTTTAGGTCGAAAGGCGTCCTTCCTTTCCTTCATTTGACTGACTTTGCAAAACTGCTGCTGGCCAATGTCACTGACGAGCAAAAAATGGCCAAATTTCGAATCAAAATATACAAAGCGCAGTTAACACAAAATGTACAATATCAATTAATATAAAAAAAAAGACTTTTCTTGGACGGAAAAAACAATCGATTTAAGAATAACAAGACGACATCAAGACGCAGTTTTGCGTCTCATTTCCATTGATATCTCCAGACTGCATTTTCAAGCCTTGTTAACTAACTGCCTCTCTAAACATCTATACAAATGTCTGTGTTATGGTGGGCTTGTTCCACATGAATAGGTTTCATCTTCTGAATAATAATAATAATAATAATAATAATAATAATAATAATAATAATAATAATAATAATAATAATGCACACCTTTCGACCTTCAACACATTGGCAGGTGTGATTTACTACGCAGACCATAATAATATTGTCGAAGTTAGGCAACCAACCTGTTTGAGAGAGAGAGAGAGAGAAACATGGGAAAAGGGGTTTAGCATTCGTAAAATGAGAGAGAGAGAGAGAAACACATGGGAAAAGGGGTTTAGCACTCGTAAAATGTGTGTGAGAGAGAGAGAGAGTACAGGGGAGGGTTGGAGGAGCGACCAATGCCTGACTGCAGCTGAGCAGAGGGGGAGCTAGGTACGGGCCCTCTGAGGCGGGGGTGGGGGGGAGGTAGTTGTGGTGTGGTCCCCATTTGCTAGAAAGTTTCAACATATGACGTCATACTTCCAGCCCTTTTTATATTATTCCTACTTATTGAATGGGACAAACTTTTCCTTTCCGTATCTTTTCTTCCGAAGGAATCCATTAAACGGTAGATCCACAGTGCTATTCCGCGGCGGCCTAGACTATGGCAGTTGCGGTTTTCTATGCAGTTTTACCTCCTGAACAAGAATCTTAAGTAATATTTATTCATAAGGATGACTGTAATTAACCCACCAAAGGGCCAGTACTAAACACGGCGAAATATACTACATTGGACGCCCCAATCCCTAGTGGATGTCGTATCCGCGGTTACGTTCCTTGCAGTTCGTGCGGAACTATAGTGTAGAATTATCCCTAGCTATACCCAAATATCTGTCTGACCCTCAACAAGCCTGCTCCTGCAAGATACCTGCAGGGGGTATTTCACCAAACTTTTATTTTCCCCAATACACAAACCTGTCTGTGTCCCCTCCCATTACGGTTAGACTGGGTATAGGAAGGGTAGATGGGTTCACCCCAAATACTTCTCCAACAGAAATTGTGTGTGAAATTCGACAAGCCACGAAACTTCAAAAGTGTTAACGTACCTAGTGCTGCATTACCTCCTAGGTACCCCTAACCTGTAGGTTTGGAATGGATTTACTTTGGTAATATATAACAATGAGTAAGATAACCTAACAGGGTGCACTGTAGGCACTACTTCATATAAAAATTAGTCCGAAACCTAAAAAAAAAAAAAAAAAAAAAATTGGAGGGGAAAAATTACGATTTGAAATGTAACAGTAGTTTGAAAATGGCCGGTCCGGCTTCTTGTTGCTACGGTCACGAGGCTCAACCGCTTCTTCTAGACTCCAACCACAACCTTCCACTTGTATTACTCACCGGAAATATATGTGTGTATGTGTGTATGTGTATATAAATAAATATATATATATATATCTATATATATATATACATTATATATAATATATATAATATATATATATATATATATATATATTATATAATTATATATATATATAGGTTTTTTTGCCCCGAAGGAAAAAATGAAAAAACGAGTTGGCCGAGTACTTTCGGTCCTATTCGGACCCTTTACTGAATAGGACCGAAAGTACTCGGCCAACTCGTTTTTTCATTTTTTCCTTCGTGGCAAAAAAAAACCCTTTATCTATACATACGTAGCATCACGTTTTATATACTTCGTGATCAAGTTATTCATATATATATATATATATATATATATATATATATATATATATATATATATATATATTATATAAGAATTTTGACACCTTCCTTGTTCGTACCGCCATCATCGAATTTTTTATCCTGAACGGCCAATTTTGCGTCGGTAACGACCTCCAGCTGTCTCTGGTATACATGCCAGCTTTTTTCACGGCCAATGGGGCGACTGAGTGGACTTTGAAGGGACGGAAGGAAGGACACGGTTCAAAAAGATTGTTTACATCCGGTAAGTCTTATGGGGTAGATTAATCTGGATGAATCAGCCAATCAGAACGCAACACGAAAAAAACCTCGATTGTGGTTGGCTGGTTTCTGCAACTTCTCACACACCCTCTATAGACAGACCGGGACTTTTTCGAAGTTTTACAATTGAATTTTAAACTAATAATAATAATAACAATCACAACATGACCCAGATTAATTAAGGAATCGAGAGAGAGAGAGAGAGAGAGAGAGAGAGAGAGAGAGAGAGAGAGAGAGAGATACTGGAGCTAAGTACCTATTACGTGAGCACAGATCAGTTAAATTCTAGGCGACGAAGATTTGCTTCTCTCTCTCTCTCTCTCTCGTACTCAATATACCCTCTGTCTCAAGCACATACATAGATGCTCTCTCTCTCTCCGTAGACTTACCACAATAAAAAAAAGTCCCTCGCTCTCATACGCACAGTCTCAAAGCACATACACAAACGCACACGTTTTTTTTTCTCTCTCTCTCCCTTTCAAACTTCAGTGCTTCAAAACACCAACCATATCATCCGCGTTCGTATCGTTGCACCGGATTCAAAATTACTTTTAAAAAAATCTCAAGGTCTTACACACCGTCGAAATCAAGTATAAATTTTATCTACGATAGCATTGTCTAACTTCTGCCGACTTTGCATAATTTTAGACGTTCAGTAACTTCCTTTAATATTATTATTTATATATTAAGGAAATGTTCTTTGTCCTTCCAAGGTTTCGGAAGCGTCACTCACTCGCTCACTACAATGGGGGTTGGGCCAAGTCATCGTATGAGGCTTCGCTGAATCAAAGTTTATTTCTTATAAATTTCACAGTCAAATATATCACAGACTTCAAAATAGTTTATATATATATATATATATATATATATATATATATATATATATATATATATATATATATATTGCCAGTCGGAATCAGTTTGCGCATTGTACCTAGACTACAAATTTAATCCTTCCACTATCCAATGGCGATATCCCATGGAGAATGTCCTCCGCAAGGGGTTAGTGTCGTCAGTGCACCTCAAGTGATCTACTGTAGGCAGTAAAAGTTCTTTGCAGCTTCCTTTTTGCCCCTAGCTGTAACCTCTTTCATTTCTTTGACTGTACCTCTAGATACACATTCTTTCTGCCATCTTGCCATCCAGCCTCTCCTAACAATGAATTCATCCACACACTTCTATACAAGTAAAGGACAAGAAGTCGAAAGGTCTGGCAGAACTCCCATCCACCCAAATGATCAGCGCATTTATCTCCCATCTTCGTGAGTAGCCATGGATACATTAAACATAATCTCTTGGAATATTTTTGGCCTCAAGCGGAACATTCCGCTCCTAAACATGTTCTGCAAAAACTTCAAAGGCATCATTGCATTGCAAGAAACGCTCCTCTGGCCACATGACCATGCCATCTGCGATTCAATTCATGAAGACTTCAGAACCTTCTCAACTTCATCGATGCAAGTTACAGACCAAATCCTAGCCGGTCGCCCGAAAGGAGGCCTTTCTTTCCTGTGGCACAAATCGTTAGACAATACGATAAAGGTGATGACCTACAGGTGTGACAGATTACTGGGGCTTCAAGTGACAGTAGGGAACTCTAATATCCTAATTATTAATGTTTATATGCCATGGGAAAATAACAATAATTTTGATCACTACTGCATGATCCTAAGGGAGTTACACAGTATTATTCATGATTCTCCTGCTGATCATATTTGTATAATCGGGGACCTTAATTCTCACCCCACAAAACAATTTTATAATGAACTTACTCGCTTCTGTCAAAACCATGCTCTCCAAATTAGCGATGTAATGCTCCTCCCTCCCTCCTCTTATTCATTTGTACATAATAGAGCGGACGCTATTACAACTTCCTGGCTGGACCACTGCATCACATCTCCACAACTTCATGATTCTATTATGACCTGCAATATTCGCTATGATCTTGCAACGGGCTACGATCACATCCCATTACAGGTGTCATTTAGTACCCAATCCCTCCCTACCGAGAACCCCCTAACTGATCGCCCACCAGCGGTAAACTGGGATTTTAAAAACCAACAGAAAACCTGATACTTTAGGGCGACCACGGAAACCAGGCTGCGGTCAATAGTTCAACCGGCAGACGCCTTACTTTGTACTAACACAAATTGTAGAAATGACCACCATAAGAGGGATCTGAATGAATTCTATTCGAACATAATCTCCGCTATGCTTGCTTCGGGCAGGATTGCGTACAGATTTCGTCAAGGTAATTCTCGTAATATACCTGGATGGAATGACTTGGTTAAAGATCTGTATACATACTCACGAGAAAAGTTTTTACTGTGGAGGCAAAATGGTAGCCCCAGGGAAGGGCACACTGCATTACTAATGAGACAGGCGAGAGCGCAGTTCAAACTTGCTCTTAAGCACTGCAGGTTAAATGAAAAACAACTAAGAGCCGATGCAATGTCTAGAAACTTAGAATCTGGTGATTATCCTCGTCTTTGGAAAGATATCCAGTCCTTAAATCCCAAAGCTAACAAGCTATCACAGAGAGTAGGGGAAGCAGTCGGAGACGAAGCTATTGCAAGAATGTGGGGCGATCACTTCAACAATATCCTGAATTGCATAAATGATCAAGATTCCCGAAGGGATGTAGATAACCTCCTTACTGACAACATTCAATTTCATTTTGCAGACCGTATTACGCCAGGTAACATCAGCGATGCCATAAACAGCCTACCTAATAATAAATCGCCCGGCTGTGACGGTCTTCCTGCAGAGGCCTTCAAATTCTGCCATCCGATAATTTACATTTTGCTAGCTGCCCTATTCAATGCGTGCATAATTCACCGGTTTCTTCCAGACTCCCTACTCTTAGTTCACTTGATACCATTAATAAAAAACAAGTTAAAGGACACAGCTGACCCTGGCAACTACCGGCCGATTGCAATCACAACGATCGCATCGAAGATACTTGAGTCTGTTCTTCTAGTGAGACTTCTCCCCTTTCTACACACCACTGACAACCAGTTCGGGTTTAAAGCAAACCACTCAACCGACACCTGCATCTACATACTGAAAGAATTGCTGAACTATGCTACCTATCGTCAGCCTCTCCTGTTTTCCTTTGTTTTGTAGATGTGAGAAAAGCATTTGACAGAGTAAACTACCTGAAGCTCTTCCTGAAGCTGCATAAAAGGGGCACACCCCTGTATCTAATTGGCATTTTACATTGCTGGTTTTCCACACAGCAATTCTGTGTCAAATGGGGTAACGTATTATCTTACACCTTCGGCTCCATAAACGGGCTTCGGCAAGGGGGTATTCTCTCTCCATACCTGTTTAATACGTACACAGATGCCTTGAATGTCAAACTGAACTCGCTCCCAATCGGATGCACCGTCAATGAAACAACTATAAACAACCTCTGTTACGCCGACGATATGGTTATGATTTCCCCATCAGTGCAAGGTCTCCAACGACTCATCAACACTTGCCGCCAATATGCAGAGGAATTTGATATAATCTACAACGAAACCAAGACCCAGTGCATGTCGCTGCTCCCGAGATCGCTTAAGCATATTGCAGAACCTCAAATTTTCCTCGGAAACCATCGGCTGGAATTTGTGCACGAATTTCCGTATTTGGGTCACATTATCACCGACGACCTAAAAGATACGGCAGACATTGAACAGAGGCGTCGTAAACTATGTGCAGCTGGCAACATGACTGCAAGGAGGTTTGCCTTCTGTCACCGAGACGTGAAACTGCTGCTCTTCCGTTCGTACTGCTACAGTATCTATGGGTGTTCCCTCTGGACGAACTATACCCGAGAGACCATGAGACGCTTCACTGTTGTGCACATTGACATTCTGAGACGCCTCACAAACCCTCCCCGCTACCACTCCGCCACACAGATGTTCATAGAAAACCAGCTGGACAATTTAAAAATCATTGTTAGGCGAACAATGTCCAGTCTGGTAACCCGAGTGAGAAACAGCAGCTACTTGCTCATACAAAGCATCCTAAGGAGTGAAGCAAGAAGAAAGTCTAAATTGTGGGAAAGATGGGAAAATGAGGCCTTTGTCCCATAAAGAACTTAATCTCTGTATTGGCAAGATGTCATCTGCAGTTTTTGTC
>NC_087217.1:800082-827582 GCF_015104395.2 Macrobrachium nipponense | reverse complement strand
ACACCAAAGCCGACGCCAGCATCTGACTTTGAGCCGTCCGTGAAAACTGCAGTGGAGTCGTCATGTTGCAAAGAATGTTCTAAAAATATTGACCGTGTGGCCTCACTGGACAATTCTGTTTTGGTAAAATTGAAATATCTGCAGAATTTTACCTCTGGGAAGTTCCAGGGGGGACTAACTGAATATTTTGCTGGTAAAATCTCGACCCTTGGCATGTTTAATTCACGAACAATGGTATTGACTCTAAAAGCGAATGGATGAGGTTGCTTGGAGTGATTTTCATAAAACTGCCAATGCCTTTCATTTCTCATACAAATGCTGGTTAAAGACCTAGGTAGCCTCTGGAATCTATACCAGCTCCGAACCAGCAGACGCTTGTAATGAAGATCCAGTGGCACCTCATCAGCATCTACAAGCATGCTCTCGGTGGGAGATGATTTAAATGCTCCAGTACACAACCGTATTCCTCCATGATGAATTGAGTTGAGCATTTTAAGGCTATTTGGCTTTGCAGAAGTGTACACCTCACACCCGTAACTTAATTTTGAAAAGACCAAGGCTTTATATAATCTCAACATCTGAGTTCGGTCTGCACCCCACGAAGTGTGAGACACGACTTTCAGCAAATTCATTGCTTTTAGGCATTTTGCCTTAATATATTTCAGATGTGGAATCCAGGCCAGCTTGCTATCAAAAATCAAGCCAAGAAACCTTGTTTCACCAACACATGGAATTCTCTGCCTATGAATGAATAGATAGACTTGGGAGGAGACCTTACCTTACCTTACAGACCTTACATCTTGTTCGGGTTGCCCCAGGTCCCTCAGTATGAGGCACCTCTAATGGCTACCAGAGAGTTGCTAGTACATCTTCCGGTATATTTTGCTTCTTCCAATCTTGGATGGTCTGGGATGCAGCTTAGATATTTGTCGAGCTTATTCTTAAACACATCTACGCTCACTCCTGTTATATTCCTCAGATGAGCTGGCAACGCATTGAATAGACGCTGCATTATCGATGCTGGTGCGTAGTGGATTAATGTCCTGTGTGCTTTCCTTATTTTTCCTGGTATAGTTTTGGGCACTATTAATCTACCTCTGCTTGCTCTTTCTGATATTTTTAGCTCCATGATGTTTTCAGCTATTCCTTCTATCTGTTTCCATGCCTGAATTATCATGTAGCGTTCTCTTCTCCTTTCTAGACTATATAATTTTAAGGATTGTAGTCTTTCCCAGTAGTCAAGGTCCTTAACTTCTTCTATTCTAGCTGTAAAGGACCTTTGTACACTCTCTATTTGTGCAATATCCTTTTGATAGTGTGGGTACCATATCATATTGCAATATTCAAGTGGACTACGAACATATGTTTTATAAAGCATAACAATCCATGTGTTCCAGCTTTTTCTTGTTTTGAAATGACGTAACAACATTCCATTTTTGCTTTACATTTTGCCAATAGAATTACTATTTTGATCGTTTGCATAACATGTTCCCTATTCATCATCACACCAAGGTCTTTAACTGCTTCCTTATTTGTGATTATCTCATTATTAGGTCCCCTATATGCATATAGCTTTCCTTCTCTGTCTCCATAGTTTATTGATTCAAATTTATCAGAGTTAAATACCATCCTATTTACCTCTGCCCAATCATATACTTTGTTAAGGTCTCTTTGTAGCGCATTCCTATCTTCAATCACAATGTAATGTTTCTCTTACTTATTCTTGTGTCATCGGCGAAACTACTCACTACCGAGTCCTTAACATTACTGTCTATGTCTGCAATCATAATAACAAACAGTAATGCAGCTAACACCGTACCTTGTGGCACACCGGAAATTACCTTAACTTCATCCGATTTCTCATCGTTTGCAATAACTATCTGTTTTCTGTTGTGTAAAAATTCTTTTAACCATCTTCCTACTTTATCCGCTATATTATGTTTTCTAATTTTCTTCGCTAATATATTATGGTCTACCTTGTCAAAAGCTTTTGCAAAGTCTAGATAAACCACATCTGTTTCATTTCCGCTTTTCATATTTTGTATATGGTTGTTTCAACGGGTGGATTATTAACAGTTGGGTTTGTGTACTTTTTCCGGGTACGAAACCATGTTGTCCTATATTAAACAGATTATTTTTTATTAAATGTTTCATAATATTTTTCTTCATTACCCTTTCATACACTTTCATAATATGTGATGTTAGACTCACAGGCTTATAATTACTTGCCTCTAAACTTGATCCACTTTTGAATGTAGGGGTAATATATGCTAATTTGTACTCATCATAAATCGTGCCTGTATCTACACTTTGTCTTAATAATATCAAGTGGCGTTGGCGATAGAATGAACTACTTTCTTTAACAAAATAGCAGGAACTCCATCAGGCCCTGCTGCAGCTCTATTTTTAATTTCATTAATAGTCTGCACAATATCAGCTTCATTAATATCTGTCTCAGCTAAATATTCACTATTTTCGTCCCTTACTTCTATATCATTATCTTCATTATCTATTCTAGGGGTGAATTCTCTCTTATATTGTTCTGCCAATATGTTGCAAATTTCCTTTTTTTCATTCGTTAATCTCCCTTCAATTCTTAGAGGGCCTATTTCTATTCTTCTTTTATTCATCTTTTTCGCGTATGAGTATAATAGTTTGGGGTTTTTCTTGATATTTATTAGGGATTTTTCTTCCAAGTCCCATTTTTCATTTTCTTTTGATTGTGTAATCTTTTGTTCTGTATTTTCTATCTTACTTTTTAGTTCTATAACTTTCCATGCATTTTTTTCTTTTGCAAGACCTTTTTTCCACTTTCTGATTTTCTGGAACAAGATCCTTCTGTCTCTTGGTATGCATGACTGATGTTTACTTTTCTTCTTCGGTATATATTTATCCACTATTTTTTTCTCCAATATATATAATATCTCCGTATTTACCCTTATGTCATCACTTACGAAAATGTTATCCCAATCTTTGTTTAATTCTTCATTTATTTCTGACCATTTTATATTTTTACTGTAGAAGTTGTATTTTCCATATCCTTCCCTCTTTTTCATTTCTTGCTTATCTCTGTTTTCACTTGCTTTGGAATGGACTGTTAATTCTATGACATTATGGTCTGAAATACTCGCATTATAAACTATTATTTCTTTAACATAAATTCATTCTCGTTCACAAATACTAGGTCTAAAATATTTTCCTTTCTTGTTGGCAGGTGATTTATTTGTTGAATGTTTTATTCTAGTAGCATGTCTAATAGCTTTTCGAATTGCCTCTTATCTTCTGCACTCCTATTACTCTCTTTTTTTATATGTATAAGTACAACCACAATCTCCTATTCATTCTTTCCAGTCTACGAAAGGAAAGTTGAAGTTTCCAGACAGGAGAATAGTCCAGTCCTTGTGATTTCTACATATATCATCCAATTTTTCTATTATTAAGTCAAACTCTTTAGTATTAGGAGGTCTATATATTACTATGTTCATTAATTTTTCAGATTCAAATTCTACCTCTATTAGTTCACATTCTGAGTTACTATATTTCTCATATATTTTTCCTTGTTTTTTGTCTTTCCCATATATTGCGGTTCCCCCTTGATTCCTATTTTTTCTATCTGATCTATAAGTTTGGAACCCTTTTATTTGATCATCATTCCCAGTCTCTTGGGAATACCAGGTTTCACTTATATTCATTATATCTATTTTCTTTTCAATTTGGGTTAGTTCTTCTAAGTACTCTATTTTTCTTTTTGAGTTACTCGTAACTAAACCCTGCACATTCATCACTATGATGGTTTGCGTGTTTTCTCCTTCATTTAATATTGGTAATAATAAGGATTTTCCCATGTCTCTTTCCTGTTCTGGTATGTTGTTCTTTTTTTCATTTCCAGAAATTCTGACATTAAAAAATCCAACTTTTCCATAATATTTGATCTTCCTTCATCATAATTATTCATTTTGTGTCTGAATCTGCAATTTTCTCCGTATCTCTAATATCCTCTTGCATAATAAATACAGTTATTATCTCTTGAGTAGTATCTTGGAGCTGAGGGTTTGAAATTTTTTGCTGACATCTCCGCATATCTCGTTGATGGCTTGTTTTTTTCTTTTACCTGATATTCTTTATTCCTCTCTTTATTTGTTTCTTTCTTATTTTGGATTTTATTACTTGATTGATTATTCATTTGATTATGATTCATGGCTACAGGGTGCATATATTTAAATTTTTTGTCAAACTTACATCCTTTTCCTTCTTTTAGGTTTTTGCATATTTTTGGATGCAGATCTCTGCAATCATCCTCATAGCCATCTAGGTATGCACATTTACCATATATTTCATAGTTGTGACATGCCTTAGGATGTTTGTAATAACATCTTTCCAAGGAGGAAGCGTGGGGGATGAGTGAGGGAGGTTACATCATGGTTAGGTGAAGGGGAGGGGGAGGAGGTAGGAGGGAAAAGAGGTTGACAATCTCTTAGATTTGGCACATTTTATTTCTAACTGCGCTGCTGTTTCACATGTTCCATATGACCATATGAATACGTTCTCCATCTTCCCAATATTTCAAAAATAATAATACTAATAATAATAATAGTTGTTTCAAATGGGGGAAGGAAATGCAAACTATAAAATAATTGAAGACGGGTATTAATTATCGTCGATGACTCAAATCGGAGGCTAAACTATTACAAAATATAATGGAATGATTGCAGCCTATGATGAATATTTGTAAAACCATATATTCAGAAAAAACTATTTTGAGTTACGTAGTGCAGTCTATGAAAAAAGAACTGTAGAATATTGTTCTGAAACACAATATATTATTGAAATAAAACCATATTTTGTACTTTGGAAGAATATTGTTCTGAAACACAATATATTATTGAAATAAAACCATATTTTGTACTTTGGATATTTTTTTATAATGTTACCGAAACACGAAAAGGGGAAACAATATTGGAGGTGGAGGAGGGTGGAGTTGGAGGAGGAGGAGGAGGGTGGAGTTGGAGGAGGAGGAGGAGGGTGGAGTTGGAGGAGGAGGAGGAGGGTGGAGTTGGAGGAGGAGGAGGAGGGTGGAGTTGGAGGAGGAGGGTGGAAGAGTTGGAGGAGTGTGGAGTTGGAGGAGGAGGAGGAGGAGGGTGGAGTTGGAGGAGGAGGAGGAGGAGGAGGGTGGAGTTGGAGAAGGAGGGTGGAAGAGTTGGAGGAGTAGTGGAAGAAAGGAGGAGGGAAGAGGTGGAAGAGTTTGGAGGGGAAGGGGTGGAGGTGGAGGAGTGTATAGTTGGAGAAGGAGGGTGGAAGAAGAGGAGACGGAAGAGGATGCAATGAAAATGGAGGAAGAGGCGGAGGGCAAAAACAAGAGGGAAAGGCTGGTAGGCCTACAGGAAGGAATAAGCGAAGTCAAATTATTAATCACATTTCTAACAAGAAAAAAAATGAGGATAGACATATATCGTAATAATATAAATCTATTCATTGATAAATGAAGATATTAAAAACGCGTTCTCTCTCTCTCTCTCTCTCTCTCTCTCTCATTTAACATCGTATTTTCTAGTTAAAGTTTCTTCAAAATATCCTTCATCACGTTTCTATTTTCCAGTAAGGTTTTCTTTCCAATTACTATTCCTTCCTTTAACTCCTTTCCAATGAAATGTTCCGAAGGCAACATAATAATAATAATAATAATAATAATAATAATAATAATAATAATAATAATAATAATAATAATAATAATATCTACGATCCGAATGAGAGACATGGCGAGGATGAGGAGGTGAAGAAGTATTATATACTAGGCCTAGTGCTCCTCTCGCCAAAAGAAAGAAAGAAAAAAAAAAGCTTTAAGGATTTCCAGTTTCATTCCATCCTTGACCCTTCGTGTCCAATCCTGAGTCAATATTTATAGGATCAAATTAATTCATTCATTGTTTTTTTTATACATTTTTCGATCTAGGTTACGAATAGCACGATGCACGAATTCGAAACGACTCGAAACCAGGTCTTTCGATTGACGGAGATTGACGAGAATTTTAGTCTCACTTGCGGTATCACAAATGAATGGTGATGTTAAATAACTTATTTATCTTCTTTTATTCTGGTTCATTATCCATCAACGCTCAGAGAGAGAGAGAGAGAGAGAGAGAGAGAGAGAGAGAGAGAGAGAGAGAGAGAGAGAGCTTGAACGTTCGCTCGTCCCAGCTCGCCAATTCCATCCACTTCGCAGGAGACTTCATAATACAGATATATTCATTCCCAAGAGATCATTTCAAATACAGCTAGAAGTCCAACATTTATAAGCCCCCCCCCCCCCCCCCCCCCCCCCCCCCCCCCAATCTAAGCTCCCCAGTGCCTATAATGCATCAGTATACTTCGTACATGTGAACTTAGGCTTGAAAGCTTATTATATACGGTTTAATATGACGTTGAATACAAATACTTTTTGACCCTTATATGCGACGTTACGTATCCTCCTCCATCTGTCCCTTTCACTTTGAATAATCTGGGCTCGAGTTTCTATTGGCTGATTGGACTCGACGCTGCTCTCATCTTTTATCTTAAGAATAAAAAAAAATTACATTGCGTTTGTTAAATGACATGGCAGTCACCGTCATGATAACGAGTTCTGTCCTCCCTTGTTTTCCCAATAACCACCCCCTCCCCCTCCATCCTTCCGAGCAAGGTTTTGGCTTTCTTAGATATGCAGAAATTATGATTCAGTACTTTCCTGAACAATCTACTAGTAGCCAGGAAATGAGGTGTTGACGATACCTATACAGTGGAAAGATGAATCCATGCATTGACATATGCCCCCATCTTAATTGGTATAAAAAATAGGTGGCTAATTGTTTTACCAATTACCAAATGATTTAAACGTTAATTGTGCTTTTGGAGAATGCAGAATCACAATTCCCTCTGTGACAAAGGTCGAAAAGCGTCTTCTTTCCTTCATTCGATTAACTTTGCAAAACTGCAACAGGGCCATTTCACTGACGCGCAAAAATGGCCAAATCTCGAATCAAAATATAGAAAGGGTAGTTAACACGAAATGTACGACATCAACTAATACATAAAAACAGTCATTCTAACCCTTTCACTGGACGGAAATGACATTAAACCGAATAACAAGAATCATATCGTAATATCTGTCCATAATCAGAAAAGTTAAGTTGTTCTGACGAATAATTTTTTTTATCTTTTATTATGAAAATATAACTAAATTCTCTACATTATTTACGAATCCAGGTAAATTGCTCGAAATCAATTGGTCGAAAACAAAATACTCGAAAGCAAAGAAAAAAAAAGTTATAATTCATAAATTCATTTGGCTTTACAGTTGAAAACGAGGATGCGAAACTTTATTCGATACTGTTTTAATATGAAATATTGTGAGCAACACTGCTTAAATATTCTTCAACATTTTCCGTGTCACTATAAAAAGATACAATATTCTGTAATCTTTGTGCACAATCACGGTATTTTTTTCTGCTTCCAACTTCATTCACACCGACTAATTGCTCGATTCGCATCTCCTGTAAACTTTGTTCTCGCTTTAAGGCATCTATAAACTTCCAAATCGACGGATGACAAGCACTTACTTGATGTTGGAAACTGTTGTGCCATCCCTTTATATCTATAGCATTATTTGTTTTTGGCATTCCCTCCTTGACGTAGTCAAAACAGTTCCACATTTCGTGTTTGAATATAGGAGCACGTCTACGGTTACGTCTGTATGGTCGTCCAATCCAGGTATCTTCAAAGTAATCGACCACTCCTTGAAGTCCAGCTGGAAAAATGTCGTTTTCTGTTAAAAATTCAAATGTTGCCACAACACTGTGTCCCGGTATAAACGCCAACGCAGATAATAGACGTGTTTTAAGAGCAAATTCAGCATTAGTGTCGTACATAGTCTTTAGTCCACTTCCTTGTATAAAGGCTCTGACAAAAATGACAAAAGCACCTACGAATTTTAGATCTTGGAAATTCTTGCTCAATTGCCTTAACCTTCGCCAGTTCAAAATCGATCATTATAGTCAAAGGCTGGAATGTAGGAATTTTTTCTTTTAAAGCCACAAGGAACTTCTTATAGGTTTCTTCAGTTTTGTTAGGTAACAATGCGTATACTAGAGGCATAATTATACCCGATTTCACACCATGTATTGTATAGAGTTGACCAAAAATCGAGGGAACAGTTTTAAAGGTTCCGTCAGCAAACCAGTGCTCCGATTGAACTAAGATGTTGAGATTCTTTTTTATTGCAAAAATCAATATCCGAGCATTCGTTGGACCTGAGTCATAGATAAGAAATGATTCCCCTTTGTTTGTAGTTGCAAACTCTTCAGGGATATCCAGATGGAGAGAACTGTTAGGCAAAGCTTTTCCAACATTTTTTCTTGCACGTGCATTTCGGATGGTTCTTTTCATATTTTCTACTGTAGGGAACTTTACAGCTGCAGCACAACTTACATCTGCTGAGGAACATGATACCATATATTGGGGTGTATCTCTACTATTCGCCGCATGTTTTTTCACCTTCTTATAGCAGCTTCAATTCCACTAGCATCTCCTGCATGATTATGATTTCCACTTTGTTTCATTATGTTATCATCTACAGTAATGACACGAGCAGAGCATTTCCTTTTTTTGGACATTTCACATTTCCGATATATTTTGTTGCTCACTGATTTATCCTATATATATAAGTAGCCATCTAAACACAATTTCTTCTTTCCTTTTTCGCTTTGTACAAAACTTAAATCCATCTTTATGGTTCGGAGTTTCTAACGAAAGTTATGGGAATAAAACAAGGAAAACTAATGAAATAAACAAAAGTTCAGATAACGGTTTAGAAAATGGTTTAATGGTTAAGATAATGATACTTAGTTCATGTTTCTTGGCTTTCGCGCAGTTGATAGTTCGAACGGCTTTCGAGCAACCTGTCTTTCGAGCAATTGAGAGTTCGAGTAACAATTTTTAGAGCAATTGCTTTCGAGCATTTTGTTTTCGAGCAATTGATTTCGAGCAATTTACCGAATTCCATTATTTACATAGTACTTATCTTATCATATATATAGAAGGATAAAATAAAAAAAATAAAAGTACAATATACTTTTGTTACAAACTGGTACTGCGTGTAATTTATATTTTATATAAAAAAATTCAGTAATTCAAATTTCCTTTTAAAAACCATCATCATATTCCAGTTATTGTTAAAGATTAGTATCAATGAGCTTAAAAACTACAACTCAACCGTTAGCCACCCGCCACCCACCGACCCCCACCCACCCCCCCAACCCCACACCCCCCCCCCCCCACCCCAACCCAGCCCCCGCTCCCCTCAAACAAACCCCTCGACAGGAATGAAGGAAAAATACAAACACCCTGGTGGAAGTCCTATGCAGAATACCTATAATTCCTTCACAGACAATATGGACAAACCTAGGCAACCTGTTTGAGAGAGAGAGAGAGAGAGAGAGAGAGAGAGAGAGGGCGGCGGCGGGGGGGAGAGTAAAAACTGACCAAACATGGAACGAAATTTTAAATGACGTAAAAGCTCAGATGAGAGAGAGAGAGAGAGAGAGAGATTGACGTCTCACGATCACTAGATAATAACCTCATGAAAGCATTACTTAACAACAGAGAGGGGGAGGGGGGAAGGTGAGGAGGGAAGGGTGTGAGCGTGCGTACGTGTGCACGCCCCCTCACGCGTGTATGTTTCTGTGTGTGTGTGTGTGTACTGGGGAGGGGAGTTGGGTTGGGGGAGTGACCATGCCTGGCTGCAGCGGAGCAGCTGCATATGGGGGTGGGGGGAGCTCTGTAGGGAACTTCTGTGGAGGCGGTAGCGGGGTTTCCCCCCCCCCCTACTCTCTCTCTCTCTCTCTCTCTCTCTCTCTCTCTCTCTCTCTAATGGTTATATCCAAATATTCGTATAATTGAAAAAATAAGAGAGTGAAAATATCAAATGAATAAGAGACACTATGAAGCTGTGTGTGTTCAAGGGTGTGTATGCACGTTTGTGTAAGTGTGTATGTATACATGTGTTCATAGGTGTTTAAGTGTGTGTATGCATGTGTGTGCAAGTGTGAGAGTGTATGCATGTGTGTAAACATACATGTATTCAAGGGGTTATGTATGCATATGCATGTGTGTAAGTGTGTGTATACAAGTGTTCAAGGGTGTGTGTGTATACATGTGTTCAAGGGTGTGTGTATACATGTGTTCAAGGGTGTGAATGCATGTGTATGTGTGTGTGTAAGTGTGTACAGATGTACTCAAGGGTGTGTATGCATGTGTAAGTTTGTGTATGCATGTGAGTTTGGAGCATGTTTTACGTGTGTTCCTGTGTATACACGTGTGTAACCGTGAGTGTGTGTAAGTGTGTATGCTCTATAATTTCACGCAGCAATTAAATTTTATCAACCGTGAAAATAAAAACTTAAGAAATATATTAAACAAGATTTACTTCATCATATATAATTAATAATAAGTAGAGAGAGAGAGAGAGAGAGAGAGAGAGAGAGAGAGAGAGCAGTATTAAAAGCAAAACTTTGAAATTGAAACAAGGAACCAATGGGGGGGTGGAAATCGTACTAGAGACGTTCTCTTCCATTGTCGCAGCTGAAACCTGTCAATGGCCGTCACGATTAGGTTGACATCAAGGAAGTTTTTGTAACTTTTTCACACAACGTTTTCTTAACTTTACGTCAAAGAGAAAATCGTTAAAGAAATGAGGATTAAAACCATATAATAATAATAATAATAATAATAATAATAATAATAATAATAATAATAATCAATCCCCCTTATTACAGTTATTCATATTACATCGTTAACATGTGAAAAGCACACTTAGGTCTATATTAACGCTGCCGTCAATGATCAAGAGAGAGAGAGAGAGAGAGAGAGAGAGAGAGAGAGAGAATTTCAGTACATTAAAAGGTTACATACTCGAGTACCACATAATATAGATTTAGCACAACAGAATTCCAGACGAGCTTCCACATCCAGTCTAGAAATCCAGACACGCTTCCATATCCAGTCCAGAATTCCAGAGAGCTTCCATATCCAATCAGGAGAGCCCGTGCTTGCACTCACTCTCTTTACAACATTTAAGAAAAGTGATACTTCGTTGCTAAGTCCAGAAATAAAAACTCTCTCTCTCTCTATGTAGCAATTCATCATAAAAATACAATTCACGAGAGAGAGAGAGAGAGAGAGAGAGAGAGATTAACGGGCGTTTCAGTAACTATAGGCCTACCACAATAGACTGCTATTCCAGTTACACATTCGTTCAATTACCTTTTTACATTTAAGACAAAGAGATGTAACCCTCACCCCTTCCCTCCCACCCCCTCCTCTACCGATACATTTCACACAAAACGCCAACTCTATCCTCTCCAACACTTTCCTTCTCCCCATCTCCAACACCTTCCTTCTCCCCATCTCCAACACCTTCCTTCTCCCCAATCTCCAACACCCGCCTCGGGAAACGGGTGGGGGGAAGAGGTACTGCCATTCCAGCTTCACTACTGACATACTTTTAGGTATGTTTTCAGCAGTCAGTTTCACCAAGACTCAACTGTTTGAGAGTTTGGAAAGTCAGTGGAAGAAAGAGAATATGGACGGAGGTATAGCAAAAGGTTAGAAAGAGGTTGCAGCAGCACAGTCCAGAATAATTTATATAGTCCTCATCAAAAGCTGTATGAGTGAGACGATTTTAAAAGACATACGCTTTAAATAAAGTCTATAGTCTAATTCCTTACTGTTAACTTTTATGTGTGAATAATGACCCCCAAAACGTAAACCAGATCATTGCAACTTCAGAAACACAGGCCTGGACGCTACGTGTTAACTGGGTGCATGGGCCACTACCCACCCACCCACCTACTACTACTAGATTACTTTCGCCCAAAATGTCTGCTCAAGTGATTATAAACGTTAACTAAAACACTACATACTTCTTGAAAATGTCACAGAGCTTGTCAATCTATCTGTTGCTGAAGGTAAAAAAAAAAAAAATAAATAAATAAATAAATACAAATATTCACCTAGATATGACATAAAGCAGTGTTGTTCCATCCAATTTTCACACAAACACACTGTGTGCAGACAATTTTTCGAAAAACCGTTATTCGAAAGGCAAGTGTTCGAAAAAAAAACCAAATACTCGTAAACAATAGTTCGAACGTGTAATTGATCGAAATAACAAATATTCGAATAAGCAGTTTTTCGAAATAAATATTGTTCGAATTCACGAGTAACGTCGACTTGTTAAAAAAAGCGGCAGTTTTGTATGTTAGCACTTTCTCTCTCTCTCTCTCTCTCTCTCTCTCTCCCAAAGTGTAGTTATTCGAGAAACAACTCAATCGCATTGTTGGTATTTTAATTACCTTAAAACAACTTATCGCATTGTTTGTATTCTATTTACCTTAAATAAAAAATAAATAAACATAAAAATAAACCGTTAACAAATCCTTAAAAGCTTAAAGTTCCCATTGTTATTTTAGACGGTTTTCCATTTAGTAGAGAAGCTCTTAAACCCTATGATGGCTGAGTTCGTTCAAAGTGAACAAGGAAAGCCCATGTTATTAGTTAATGGACATTTATTTGTTAAAGACAAGCAAATGCAAGATAAAATTTGTAAATTACTGTAAATGTCGCGCTATAACAGTAAAAGAAGATGTTACCGTTTCTAAAGAACATAATCATGCAGGTGATCCAACTGGCGTAGAAGTGCGGAGATTTATTGAAAAAGTGAAAGACGACGCAAAAGGAAGACGTGATTCCCCTCAGTATATAATTGCAAATGCATCTTCGGATCTTAGCGCATCTGGAGCTCAGGGATTGAATCCAGCTGTCAACAGTATTAAGCGCTCAGTTAGAAGGGTTCGCTTAGAAAAGAAAATTGTGGACTATCTACACCCTATCATAGGAAGGATATAGTATTCCCAGTCGAGTAGTATATGAGGACTTTCTAGAATGAAAGATTTTCTTCTTTTTGACTCAAGTCAGGAAGAAGAGTTTTCAGTCAAAATTCGAATGCTATTAGCATTGGCATTTATCCCAGAAGAAAGTCATTGAAACCTTTGAAAATTTAGGAGAAGATTATCTTCACCTGAATTACTTCCGGTAATAGATTATTTTGAAGATAAATTGTGCAAAGATATGTTAAGGAAACTAATTAAATTTTAAACTAAATTAAACTTAATCGTTTATTAACATCAAGTCATATTATCCTACATGGTTAGATAACGTGGTTAGATATGTATATTAGATTCGCAACAATATTCATTACGAAAAACTGCTTATTCGAATATTTTGTGGATTTGCGATCAATTGTAAATTCGACAATTACACATCCGAACTATTGTTTTCGCATATTTGGATTTCGAAAAAACACTTTCCGAACAATTCCGTGCCGCAAATACACACACACACCACAAACCACACACACACCACACAACACCACACACACACACTCACAAACACACACATATATATATACATATATATATATATATATATATATATATATATATATCTACAGCAATTATTAATAAACTCACATATTAGAGAGAGAGAGAGAGAGGGAAGTTTATAGGTTCGGCTTCCTTAGCAGCCAATACCAGCTAAGTACCTAAGAGTAGTACTAACACGCCTTTAAGTGGCAAAGAGTCTCTGTGTCTGTGTCTCTCTCTCCAGCATGCATCATAACGGGGTATTTGACTTTGCTCATGTGAATACCCGTCATCGAGAGAGAGAGAGAGAGAGAGAGAGAGAGAGAGACTGGCGCTCTTGTATCCACTCTATAGGCGTGTAGTACTACCTCCTCCTCCTCTCTTGGGTATAATAGGCAGCATATTTAATTAGCATGGCCAGTTCACGTTCTTCATTCACCGTATTGACAGACATTCGACTGCACTGAATAGAAGCCCCGATCTGTGTCTATTGAATATGTAAAAAATAAAACTAAAAACTGTTTCTAAGAATAAAAACTCAAGATTCGGGTGACTGATTTGACTTTTCTCATGTGAATACCCGTCATCGACGAGAGAGAGAGGAGAGAGAGAGAGAGGATGGCGCCCTCTTGTCCATCTATCTGTGTTAGTACTACCTCCTCCTCCTCTCTGGGCATATTTAATTAGCATGGCCAGTCACGTTCTTCATTCACCTATTGGACTGACATTCGCTGTGCACGTGAATATGAAGCCCTGATCTGTGTCTATTGAATTATGTAAAAAATAAAACTAAACTGTTTCTAAGAATAAAAACTCAAGATCTTCGGTGACTTCTGATCGTTTATGTTAAAGATTGAATGACTACTGACTCTCTCTCTCTCTCTCCCTTCTCCCCCAACCCCCTCTCTCTGCGTCCTGAACTCTTCGATGAAGAAACTTCAGCAGAAAATGATATGGAGAAATGTGCGAATTCCTGATAGGTTGTGTGTGTGTGAGAGAGAGAGAGAGTAGTTGACTAGAAATCCGCCCCCAAGACTCTTTATTGAATATATCGTAAAATGTTAAGAAAACGAAAGGAAACCATTAACGTCTAAAGACCAGGATGGTTTTTTTGGCCTCACCACACCTTGATGTTTTCTTTTCTATTCGAGGAAAAAAGCATCGCAAAGAGAGAGAGAGAGAGAGATTGACCATAACATAAATAAGTGATCGGGCAAATCGAGCAAGTGTGAGCAATTGAACGAAACAGGGGCAGGCAGGCTGACTGACTTCCCAGGTAACCCCCCCCCCCTCTATCCAACCCAACCCACGTCAGAGGGAGGCTTACAGACCCCCCCTCCCCCCCCCCCCCCACCCCCCCCCCCCCCCCGCCCACCACCCCATAACCCACAACAGTCCCCTACCTACACACAACCCCCAATCCTCTCGCTCAGCGCAGCCATGCTCCCATACTCGCTCAGTGCGAGACTTCAGATTTCGTATTGTTACTGCCTTCCATTTCATTGTTTTTTTTTTTTTATGCTGTATCGTTACCTTAAATGAGTGAAATTCTCTTCTTTAATTTTTTATTATTAATTTGTAAGTGAATTGTTACTGCTATGAACTATACTACATAGAACAGTCTCATGTTTTTAGTTGTTACTTGTTGGCCGTTTCTAATCCAGGACGCCCTTTTTCAAATTAAAAAGGTTTTTTTTTTTTTTTTTTCATCTCAGATGTATTTATTTTGATCACACTGCAAATTCCGCGTTCACTGTTTGTGATCTTCCATCACAGCGTCGGTTTAAAAAAAAATAAGGTTGAAGTTTCTTTTGAATTAAATCCTCAATCTGCCTCAGTTCAAGAGGAAGACGCTGTTGGATAAGTCTATGAGTTGTTTTTTTTTTGTTTTTTTTTTTTTTACATAATGGAAAACATTGAAAGCAAACAGCAGTATTCAGTTCTTAAGGGAAACACTAGAAGTATTTTTGCTTTCTTGTTATACCTTGGTTAGTGACAATTTGCTTGAAATGAAATAAAATAAAATCATTATATTTACACACTTACCTCTTCATAGGTTTTCACAGGACGAACTATATAATATAATGAAGCTATATACGTAGCACTTCTCACTTGCAATACGCTCTGCAGTACTATAACCAGACAGACATATGTACGCACAACTGTCATCCTCCTATCCATACACACACACATACACACACAGATGGACGTCATGTATAAGGTTACAAACATTTATTGAGAAATTAGGTTCGTGCTAATTTGTCCGTGAACGGCCATCGCTTATACTTGCATTACCTCTACTTTCTCATGCACACACACAAACGTAAAAACAAGCACTGAATTCACGCACACACACACACACAGCAACAGCTAGTATTTAAGGTGGGGGAGGGGGGGGGGTTGGGGGCGGCTGGCAGGGGTGATGTACATAGAAAGCCTTTACTGATATCCCTCCCTCAAGACTTCTGCTTTTAATTCCCTCTTTTATGGGTTCCCTGCGAGTATCTCTCTCTCTCTCTCTCTCTCTCTCTCTCTCTCTTAATAAAACATTCATGCCGGTCCCTCCAAGGTTTACTTAGCCAAAAAGTTATATAAAAAAAAATAATAATTAACTCTAAAAATACGACGAACCGGAAAGATAAGAAAAAAAGATAAAGAAAAAAATAACTGGCGATCTTTTGGGAACAAAACAAGCAGACAACGTTGTCTGAAAACGTTGTTATAAACAAGAAAACAATTTGCAAATACGAATGCTATGGCCTCCTCTTTCTTACTCTCTCGCTTCAAAATGAATTTTTAAAAATTAAATATAAAGCCTAGAGTGAGTCTGCCAATTACTTTTTGTACTTTTCATACTTAACATCTCGTCGATACCCTGTGATGGACTCTGTAAGTGTACTTTAGAAGAAGGACTGAATGAAGATTGCAATGTCGTCTATACTCTATTATTAAAGTCTATAAGATAGAGGCAGACGGTTAAAACCGATAACATGTAAACTCTGGTGTCACCGGCATTCGATTCGTTGCGCCGGATTCTAAATATTTCAAAGAAAAAAATCGTTATTAATTTCTCTTAAATTTTCAGTCATTCAAAATCAATGCTAATTCTGTCATTTGTGATGGGAATTGATACTTATTAATGATTGAAAGCAATACTCATATCCAATAACTTCGTGGAAATATACATCTATATAGTAAATGTGACTGTGTCGTGAAGGCTTTCGGAGGCGTTGTGAGTCACTCGCTCAAAACGAACGAAGGCTTCACTTGATGACGTCTTTGTTTGTGTAGATTTTTCTTGTCAGAGCCTCAACCAACTTGAAAGGGAAACCTTGCTTTTATGTTCCTTTGGAATAAAGGCCAAAATAAATGTATTGAGGATTTTGAAATGTCAATATAATATTCATATTATATCCCTTTTCGGAAAAGGTTTGTATCCTGTACTACAAGCATAGGCCTAGTTCGCTCTCTCTCTCTCTCTCTCTCTCTCTCTCTCTCTCTCTCTCTCCTCTCTCTCTCTCTCTCTCTCCTTGTGATGGAATACGTTAAAAGGTAAATGAAACGTCTGATGACGTCATCAATAGGGTAGAATTATGGTGATGATAAAACATCAAAATAATAATTGTACTTCTTGCCTCCATTTAAGAGAGAGAGAGAGAGAGAGAATAGGAGTCTACGATTAATTACAGTTTATCTTCACTACTCAGAACACAACAGCACCGAGGAGGAGGAGGGGGAGGAGGAATGCAGACTAACGACTGAGAGAGAGGAATGGCAATGACTTGACGAATGAAGAATGAGAAAAGAAAAACAAAGGAGGAGGAATACGAATGAAGAATTGGTGATAAGGAATGGCGAGGGAGGAATGAAGATTGGATTGGGGAAAGGAGGAATGAAGAAACCGTGAGGAATGAGTGACGAAGAGTGAGGAATGTGAACGACTAATGAGGAATGAGTGCCGAGGAAGGAGGAAGGAGCAATAAGAATGAGGGGCGAGTAAAGAGGAATGGAGAAGAAAGAATAAGTCCCAATGCGTAGTGAGGAAAGAATGACGAGTGAGTGAGGAGGAATTAGGTATGAGTTGTGAGGAATGGGGAATGAATGTTGGGTATTAAGGAATAGGGAAAATGTATTGAGGGATAGGGAATGAGTATTGAGGAATGGGGAATGAGCAAGGAATACTGAGGAATGGGTAATGAGTACAGAGGAATGAGGAGGATTTAGGAGTGAGGAAAGAATATTGGGGTATGAGTATTGAGGAATGAGGAGAGTGGAATGAATATTGATATTGAGGACTGGGGAAGGGGGAATGAGGATTGAGGAATGAGGATGAGTACTGAGGAGTGAGTAATGAGGAATAAGGATTGAGGAATGAGGAATAGTGAATAACTAAGATGATGAAACCATGGCCGTTCATTTCGAATGAAAATAATAATAATAATGTTCGTTTCGAGGCGCAACAGAGTCAGCGGCCTTTCACAGACATCAGCAAGGAACCCTAACTCGTTAGTCGACTTTTGAGGGTCAAAGATGGAGGGGGAGGAAGCACGTTATAAAGGATAGTTCAGACCCGAATCAGGGACGAAAGTCTAGACTTATAACTTGTTGATTTACTTGTTCATGTGATGGCCTTTGGTGCATATATATATATATATATATATATATATATATATATATATATATATATAATATGTATGTATGTATAACTGAATCACGAAAGTTAGGAACGTGATAAATCCATAAATAAAGATTCTTTTTAGAATCTGCTTTAATACAGCTTACTTTTCATTGTAATTTCAATGTTAGTCGTGGCCTTTTTCATTTAGACCCTTGTATCTGTAACATGTTTAAGAATGACCTCAAAGATATAATTACTGACTTAAATAAAAATCAGTTGCCTTAGAGTTATTAATTTTGTTGTAATGTATGTCTGACATGTATTGTGAATAGTATGGTTTTGTTTAACAAGTTCTGAATAGCTGTCACCTATAATCCTTTAATTGTCTTGAAATTGTATCTGAGATGATTGTCTTAAACCTTTAATTGCACCCATTGTTTATGCTTGTTTGGGAAGGTTTCTTATCTTCCAGGTGTGTCCGATTCTAGGTACTAATCTCTTTATAATCCCTATCTGTCAGTTATACGAATCTTCTTGTATTGTCTTTTCTCGCTTGTATGTCAGTCTCTGCTCAGTAAAAGGACTTTTAACGTCGAAAGATCTTGCAGACCTCCTTCGTTTATTTTTCTTGTGGCATATATCTTGATATATATATATATATACATATATATATATATATATATATATATATATATATGTGTGTGTGTGTGTGTGTGTGTGTGTGTATCCACGAATCGGCAGTTATAGGGCATGAATGTAAAAGTGATCTCCGAGCAGTTTAATCCAAGGCTTAGTACTATTACAGGGAGAACATTGAGAAGTTAAAGGAAAGTTCTGAGAGAGAGAGAGAGAGGAGAGGTGATCACTGTTAAAATAATCATAGCCAGTCCCACCCCCATTTTTTTACAAATTGGAACAATGAGTGAAAAAAAGGTGCCCTCTTGGCTTAGGTGCCAACAGCCGCTTCATATGTCTGCATAAACGACTTTATCAGCAACAGAGAGATCCAAATCCTCAAATATACTGCGCCATTTCATTGATTTAATTTTGTCTTGCACGGTATTATTTTTCCGACTCATTTTTTTTTTTTTTCTCCTCTCTGTTAGGAACAATCTTTTGCCGATTGTTCCCTTGGTGGATTGTTGCCTCCTTTGTTTTTGTTTTTTTTAATTGCTGGCGAGTTGACGTCTGTTGGATGGCGTCAAACTTCTTCAGTCAGGTTCTGGAGGGCAGAACGACCAGTCAGGCTCAGAGAGGCAGTCTTGGCAGCAGAGCAGCGGGGAGTATCTGAAGACGAGTTGGTGGTTGTATCAACCCTGTCTTGATCGTCCAGTGGTCGAGGAGGACCTCCATACTGTATCTGAGGACGAGATGGTTGTTGTATCAACTCTGTCTTGATCGTCCGGCATTCGAGGAGGATGTCCATATTGTCTCCAAGGACGAGGTGGTTGTCGTATCGGCTCAGTCTTGATCGTCCGACATTGGACTGTTGTCCTCATTGTTTGAGGAAGTGTTCCCGTTTTGCTCTGAGTATCATTATGCCGCTTCAGTGTTAATTCTCATTATTTGCTGGCTGTTTTACATTTATTGTAATCGTTATTCACTGCTTTTCAATGTGTTTGTGTATTATGCTGCATGATTTTGTATATGTATATGTATTGCACTGCTTTTTCATTTATACCGTGGTCCTTTTGTATATATGATGTGGCTTTTGTTATATTAGTTATGCTGTTTTGAAATTTTGTTGAATTGTACAAGAATCACTTAATTGGATTATTACTGTTGCTGCCTTTATTATTTAATTCATTGTGTATGTTTATTTTGTTTATCACTGGACCTGACTCACTTGTACATTTTGTATAATAAACTAATTTTAATGTAACTTTTTTTTTTGGTTTTGTTATGCTCCTCCCTCCTTTGTTTGTCACCTGTCGTCAGTCACTACGGCCCAATTGCTTATTTTTAAGAACCTGTCTATCTCGAGAGTCGAGATCGTAATACTCTCCAACAATTGTTAATTCTTTATCCTCTTCGCAAACCTGTTATCCTCTAATTCCTTCAATAAGTCAAGACTGATTCGTCGTCAACATAAACTCAACAATTAAATGTACTTTAATAAATCTCCACATTCCTCTTTTTTTTTTTTTAAACTTTCCACGCATAATTCGTATATATTCATCTCAGCATCTCCCATATTTTATTAAGCGTACTTATTTCATTTTTAAAAAAAGGGAAGTTGACTCAATAATGAGGAAATATTTGCACAGATTGGAACTTTAGTGAGCTTGTCATTACTGATCGTATTTGCTGCAGTGATTGGCCCTTGTGTCTGTTTAATAAGTAATCAACTGCGACAAAACTAACTTTTTTCGGTATCTCGTATCACATTTCCGTATCAGTGGCTAATTATAACATCCAAATCAAGGCTCTGAATAAACCAATTAAAACTGGGTCAATGGGAATTAAATGTGTATGCTGTGAGATAGTTTATTTCAGGTTTTTTTTTTTTTTAGGACAATTAATGTCTCCCTAGTTTACCGAGATTAATAGATTTACTTTAATTGATAATTAAATTTTAATTATATACAGCCGAATGAAAAATGAAAAAAAAAAGGACAAAAGGACTCGTAGGATATCTCATCCCTTTACAAGTTGGTGTTAGTTGTTCTTATTTAACAACCTTTCAGTGTCATAAAGTGTCGTGCGACACATTTTTCGTCTGATAAATGAATTTGGGGCCGTTTCTTACTACTTTCTTTCACTAACATTTTTATTTTTAGGTCATCGCTTTTGCCTCCCAAAAAAGAAAAAAGAAACCGTTTTTAAGTACAAAATATATCGTTTCAACAGTAAGGAAAAGTTGCTCTATACTTTACTATTTCAAGGAAAAACTGTCAGCAAGTCGTGGGGTAAGTTTCTTATATCAGGTGTGTCAGTATCTAAAAGCTTTCAATATTTTCCAATAATTAAAAATAAAATGATTTTAATTGCATGGAAACTGCTATACAAATGGATACAAGAGATGGATCAGGCCTTATAAGACTTTCATAAATGAAAGGCTTATTCATGCAACAGTCACCTATAGCTATATAAGGTTGAGAAGGTGATACAGTATTGCTAGTTTCTGAATATGTTAACTAAATCATACATAAATAATTTAATTTCTCTACAGAAAGATCAGCAGCAAACGAAGAAAAAATGTGTACATGTATGTTTACAACGCACTTATTTTTATGAACAATAAAAGAAAATTGATTCTGGAAGTCACAGTTCAATAGCTCTCCTATAAATATTTTAATCTTCCCTGTACGATGTGATCAGGGAAGGAAATCCATTTAGACCGACGAATAATATATATATGCATGAATGTGTCAAGCGCTAAATATTTCCTTTCCAGAGAGAGAGAGAGAGAGAATACCAGTTCAGTATATCCAGACCAAAATTAAACGTTCCCTAACACGCTTTCGGAATTATTAATAACCCACTGGTGTAAGCGTACGCGGAACAGAAGGACAATAAATAATCCATTCGATACAGCAAAAGGCTGGAAACGTATAGAGATTTTTGCAGTCTGCTAAATACATTAAATATGTATAAAATGTCATAATCATACTACGGAAAAATGAACGCAACGCATTAACGCCAACCCCAGCAAATAAATAAATGATAAATAAATAAATATATAGAAATATCATCCTTGACTCAAACTACATTAATTTTATGCTAACTTATTGCAACAGATGGCCGAGGCCAGCCCCCCCACCCCCCCCCCCCCCTTTCTCTCTCTCTCGCTCTCTCTCTCTCTCTCTATAAAAAGAGAAAAAAAGAAAAAAAAGGGAAGAACACAAGATTACTAAGACATAAACAAGCTGTCAGGGAGGGAGCTAACACTACAAATAGAAGTAGCTATATATATATATATATATATATATATATATATATATATATATATATAGATATATGTAGATATATATATATATATATATATATATATATATATAAATGTATATTTAAATGTAAGTATATGCGCGCTTGTGCGTACGCTTATATATCGCTACGAAATGAAGCTAAGCTGTCATGAAAATAGTTTAGAAAAAGCAATTTCAAATATGCAACGAAAAGAAAAGTTGTGAAGTACTACATCAATCAAAGGCGCAATAATCGATTCCTATGTGAAACTGGCTTGCACTGGTTTTTCCTAGACTATGAAAAAAAGAGCGCACTTGTACCTACGATCAAATTATAAGTAAGTACTCACTTGCAACGCGCAAGTACTATTACCAGGAGTGAACTTACCTGAGAGAGAAAGAAAACACGAATATATTCTGATCGAACAGCAACGAAAATTTGACTACTTTTATGTAGTATTGTTGAATCATGAAATAACCAACAAAAACATTAACGATGGCTAACGATAGCAACGAGAACAATAATCGTAATTGTAATGAAATGATAATAACTGTCAAATGTCAAATGATGCTACTAATCTCATTTATCAGTATGTGTTCAGCACAATATTTAAAACTTTAACACTATAAATTTTTCCGGTGCATTCATTTAAAATCGTCTCTTTTAATGAAAATTAAAGGCTTTTATTATCTTTTTTTTAAGGATTTTACATTTATAATGACTGATGCTCATGAGATGTAACTGGATAAAAACAGGAATTCTCGCTTAGCGTCCAATAAATTGACGTCAAACAGTTATTTGACATCTGGTTTAACAAGTATTTAGAAGTCCTTGTCTACATCTGTCCAATAGAACAAATGCAAACTTGTAAAATATAACTACATTTCAAATCATTTTTAGATTTTTTGATATTCAGGAAGAATAAAAGACACGAGTAAGACAGAAACACTTTCTGAAAGGCAAAGAGATGTCAACGCACACGATAGCCGTACAAAAGAAAAAGTAATTCCATTATGTGGATTATTTTCTAACATTTTTTTTTTCACCATCTATTTTCCTATTCGCTCTGTTTCACTATTTGTTCGTAAGTGGGCATTCCATCTAGTGGAATCCTCTTCATGAACTAACGGCATTTCCGGATTGTTTCACATACGCATAACCATTCGTACGAAATCATAACCACACAAGTTAGGTATTCACTTCCGATACCATGTCCCCCTCCCTTTCTTACCATCTTCTACCATACTATAGTAGATTTACATCAACCGTGCATCTGATGTCTAGGCCAGTCCCTTACGACGCTCCTGATTGGCAGTTGATAAGCCAATCAAGCCAACCACAGGGCTGGAAGCTCTCAGTATCTCCTGAGATATACTTTTGAAACACATGTCCCACAGGAGCAGTGGAACACAGATCCTACCCATGTGAACTCTCGAGAGAGAATGAGTTTCCAGCCCTGTGATTGGCTTATCAACAGCCAATCAGAAGCGTCGTAAGGGACTGGTCTAGACATCACATGCACGATTGATATCAATCTACTATAGTGAACACTGCTTTTAAATTTATTCTTAATGTTTTTCATTTCCTCACTCATTTCCTTCGTCCTACCTTATGTCTCTCATTCTCAGTTTTCCTTGGGGTACCATTGCCAAATAATGTCAGAATGAAATAGAAAGTCTCCGCCATTCGTTCCAGCGCCTCAGCAATTGGCATTGTGGGTAAGGTCTGGAATTCGTAGATCAGAATCTCGCATTTATCCATTTCTCATTTATTCTTACTTAATTCTTCCTGCGATCGCCTTCCGTTAATGAATTCAAATGAGAGGGTAAAGACAAAGGAAGGAGAGAGAGAGAGAGAGAGAGAGAGAGAGAGAGAGAGAGAGAGAGAGAGAGAGAGAGTGTCCTCGTCATATTAAAAAACAACTGGCTCGTATTATTATATAAGAATGTCACGTTGATGTTAATGAGACAAAGTTTACTGCTAATGACGACGCTCGGCCTGCAAACGATCTCAATTTGCAGCCACTCAGGTCTGCAACAAAAGAAGAGAGAGAGAGAGAGATCTTGCATTTTGGCGTTATGCATTATGATGATTATAAGTAGATTTACCATGGAGAGAGAGAGAGAGAGAGAGAGAGAGAGAGAGAGAGAGAGAGAGAGAGAGAGAGAGAGAACTAGCGTACTTGCGCGATCGAACTTTACAAAATTCGTTTTAGCATCTCCCACATTTTGTTTCGCGTATTCATTTCAATTTTTGAAATAGGGAAGTTGCCTCAATAATGAGGAAATATTTTCTTTTGTTTTTTAATCATTTCGACATATATGAGGGAGGCCATACGCACAGATTGGAACAATTGTGGGTTTGTTATTACTAATCGCATTTGCTGCAGTGATTGGCCCTCGTGTCTGTTTAATAAGTAATCAATTGGGACAAAACGAACTTTTTTCAGTATGTCGTATCACAACATTTCCGTATCAGTGGGTAATTATAACATCAAATCAAGGCTCTGAATGACCCAATTAAAACTGGGTCGATGGGAATTAAATGTGTGTGCTATGACCTAGTTTATTTAAGGTTTTTTTTTTCAGGAATATTAATGTCTCCCTAGTTTACCGAGATTAATAGATTTACTTTAATTGATAATAATTACATTTTAATTATATACAGCCGAATGAAAAATGAAAAAAAAAGGACAAAAGGACTCGTAGGATATCTCATCCCTTTACAAGTTGGTGTTAGTTGTTCTTATTTAACAACCTTTCAGTGTCATAAAGTGTCGTGCGACACATTTTTCGTCTGATACCTGAATTTGGGGCCGTTTCTTACTACTTTCTTTCACTAACATTTTTATTTTTAGGTCATCGCTTTTTTTGCCTCCCAAAAAAGAAAAAAGAAACAGTTTTTAAGGACAAAACATATCGTTTCAATAATAAGGAAAAGTTGCTCTATACTTTACTATTTCAAGGAAAAACTGTCAGCAAGTCGTGGGGTAAGGTTTCTTATATCAGGTGTGTCAGTATCTAAAAGCTTTCAGTATTTTCCAAAAATAAAAATTAAAAATTAAAATTATTAATTGCATGGAAAATGCTATGCAAATGGATACAGGGGATGGATCAGGCCTTATAAGACTTTTCATGCACCTATAGCTATATAAGGTTGAGAAGGTAATACAGTATTGCTTGTCTCTGAATATGTTAACTAAATCATACATAAATAATTTAATTTCTCTACAGAAATGTCAGCAGCAAACGAAGAAAAAATGTGTACATGTATGTTTACAACGCACTTATTTTTATGAACAATAAAAAGAAATTGATTCTGGAAGTCACAGTTCAATAGCTTTCCTATTAATATTTTAATCTTCCCTGTACGATGTGAACAGGGAAGGCAATTCATACTGTTCCAAAAATGTATTTCTCTTCGATTCAGGAAATATGAATGACAATTTCTCCTCCCTACAAGACTGAGTCTGCTTCTCCTTCCACTAACTACCTCACCCGCGGGGGAGGGGGGGCGGGCGGGGCGGAGGGGTGTCCTTCTCTAGTGACCTCTTTTGAGCGGAAAGATGCATGAAACTTTCCTTCATAGAAAAAAAAAAAAAAAAAGGAATTTGTAACCCAAACACAGAAGAGGGATATTTCCCCACAAACCAAGAATTTAAGATTTAAAAGTGAAATTTCCTATGGCGACAAAATGTAAATATACCTATAGAGCATTGTCACTTAAACACTGAAATCAAGGAGGCTTTTTTACTCAGGGACATCATTAAAAGAGGAACAATATGTTATCATAAAATTGTGCATGAAGGGTATTTTCTCTGTAGCAAAAAGTGGGGGGGGAGGGACATTTCTCTCTCTCTCGTCTCTCTCTCTCTCTCTCTCTCTCTCTCTCTCTCTATGCTATGTATATATATATATATATATGATATATATATATATATATATATATATATATATATATATATATATATATATATATATATATATATATATATGGGGATAGGGATTCTCTGAAGGAACAAATCTACAGAGGGAGAACGTTCTCTGGTACAAGAAGAAAATAAAAAAAGAGAAATTTACTGCAAGACAAATAACCACGAGAATAAAAAAGAGAATTTCTATTTCAACATAGGTAAATGAGATGCATTTCCTTGAAGACGGAATTATAAAAGAGAACTATTTTGTTATGGCAAAAAAAAATAAGAAAGGAGCACTTTCTGTTGAGACAAAAAAAAAAAAAAAAAAAAAAAACAATCTGATTACTTAAGAACAACATGAGAGAGAAAAGGTGTGACGGTTTCATTTTGACTGGGAAAATACCACACAATATCCCATTAACTGATGGATGAAGGAAAAGTGTGGACCAGAAGAAGAGGATGGTGAGGTATCACTTGCTTATAATGAAATATCTGAAAAGTGGCTTCAAATAAGATGAAGAGAAATGAAGACTTGAGAAAGATGAAGATATAGTGAAAATAAATCTACCTGACATTAAACCTATTTCCACGTAATCATTGAGACATTACATACAAACCCAGAGAGGGAAACAGAGCAATAAAGAAGAAGAGTGGAATATATCTCGGCTTTATTGCAAAGCAAAGCCGCCCTCCTCCTGCACGGATTAATCAACTGGAATGGTCCAGACATCGGGCTGGAACGCACAAGCGGATTGTGACTGCGGACGTCTGAGGAAAAATGAGGGGAATGAATGAGGGGAATGGAGGTGGGAAGGAGGAAAAGAGAGCGAAGATTCATTGTTCCACAGTTGGGGGAATTCGTGAATACCGCAATATGATCCAGATATTGACATTAGTATCAGAGGGTTAGTTGTGTATTCGACTGCAAGATTTCGTATGGCAGGATTCAATTTACTGTTTTCTTTGCATTTGTTTCAAATGCAAGTAATGCACATCGCTCAACGAAGGCTTAATATAAATAATGAAATTTAAGTACAATAAGTATAATTAACGATTTATTATAGACTTTAAAATATACACACCACGATGGCCTGCTGTAAAGGACTACTACCAAAAAGCTACCATCCAGGTTTACGCTGATCAAGGCTTCATTAGTTAAACAACCTTCATAAAACATAGTCCAGGTATACGGGATCATTTGACTTTAACCATATTTCAGTATTTAAAAAAAAAAAACACCAAAAAACTTTTCAGAAAGTTTTTTTTTCTTCTTCAACCCCTCGAGACCTCCTTCCGTGTAGCGAACTTTTTCTTGGTGGGTATGAGAGCCCACTTAATTTATAAAATAACTATTCTACAGTGCTCGTTTGGGCTACTAAAAATTGTGAAGTGGATTTGGGAAGAACGAATAATTAATGCACGAATATGGACGTACTTGATTTGAACAAAATCCAGCTCAGAGAATGTCAGTCGTTGAACTTCATTTTCCACAACAAAAGAAAAATGAAAAGAAAATACTATTTAGTTTTGCATTAAAACAAAAGTCAGTTTTCGGGGATTTCCTTTCTCTGCTTCCGTAGCAGATGGCAGGTGAAGCATCAGTTTT
>NC_087217.1:775082-797582 GCF_015104395.2 Macrobrachium nipponense | reverse complement strand
GTGCCCTTCAAGGTTGGAGGCTCAGAAACACACTGAGGCAAACTCCTCCAAGCGTAAACCTCCATCCCTCGGATAACGAAGGAGCGCCGCCACGTAACCAACACAACTTGAAAATATAAAACAGTCGTTAGCCAATAATAAACACCAGATAACCACCGGTGAGGAGACAAAAAGCTAATAAAGAAAGAATACAACACTTCTATACTTAACATTAAAAATCTAAAAACTTAAATAATTTAGAAATTAATGACAACTAAGTTACAATATATAGATATATATATATCTATATATATTATTATATATATATATATATATATATATATTTTTTTTTTTTTTTTTTTTTTTTAAGAGACCAAACTGTCTCTCTCATCAGGTAGGAAATGAATGAGAAATGTTTAAAAAAAAAAGCAGTATTCATTACAAGATGTAACCTCGTTTTCTATTAATACTTTAATCCCGGCTTCTCGCCTAGACATCTGCTGCAGCTTCAGGAAACTGAATTAAGGAAAAAGAACAAATTTCGTCGAGAAATGTCAGTTTTCTGAAGAAGTCGAGAGTTGAAATATTTATCTATACTATGGCACCATAAATTTGGTTAAAAAAAAAATACCAGTGATATATCGGTCAATTAAGGCTGGATAAGTGAACATAACTAAATCCAGATACTTAGATAATAATAATAATAATAATAATAATAATAATAATAATAATAATAATAATAATAATAATACTAATAAAAACAATAAAAATTAACGACCCGGAGAACAGTACACACCTTAGTCCATGAGAGTAAGGTCATATTTTGTGCCAGAAATGAAAAATCATTCTCACAAAAAGGCTAAAATCCCTGTGTTTTGGAATATACGCAATATTTGGCATTCTCAAAATAAAACGCTTCCATATGAAATGTTCCATACCTCGGCATTATTCAATATATTTTGTTGGCTATGAATTCATATATGCAGACGATTCCTAAAAGGATGAAAATAAATAAAAAGATAAATCCACCCATCATGAGAAATATCTTCAAAAGCCAGGGTAAAATATTTCCCTCAATTTCTTTCAATAAAATATACTCGCATATTCAATCATTCCCGGGCTATTCCTTATTTTATAGAAATTTTGTAATGTATAGAGAGGAATAATTCTATGGCATAAAGTACCTCAAAATTGGTTAAATTGTGTAAAACAGGAAACACGAAGGAAATGCAATGAGAACAACTATGTCGTTCTGTACGAAAAAAAGGGGATGATACAAAAATTTAATCATTTTATTTCTTTATCTCTAAAATGTTTCTTGCGAAGATAACAGAGAAAAAGGAGCCAATTAGGAGGGATATCGGGATATCGAGAGTTTTTTTTTTTTTTGCACGATTGAAGTGAAAGGCAGTTATTGAAAAATTTGCAATAAAAGGTGAAATCTCTCTCTCTCTCTCTCTCTCCTTGTCGGAAAACTAGGGGAAAAAGTTCCGAATTTTTTCACCATAATTTAAAGAAAAATCTTACCACTCAAAGCATGGGGAAGTGAATTAGACTTGAATATCTGAAGATTTATTATTATTATTATTATTATTATTATTATTATTATTATTATTATTATTATTATTATTATTATTATTATTATTATTATTATTATTATTATTATTATTATCTGATATAGGGGCAGAAATATAAAGCACCATGTTTTAGTTATGTGGTCATGTTAATGACCGTTTAAATAAAACATCCATCCAATTGTGGTAGTTTCTTTTGTTAGCAAAAAACAGTATCCTATGTGTGGCCTCATTTATAACAGACTAACTAGTATGATTTACCCGAATATCAACTGTTAATAAAGTAAAACATTCTCGTTACGAGAGAGAAAAAAAAAAAGTTAAACATATCTGAAACGAAACGAGAATAATCTGTGTCTAACAGAGTTACTGAATGTGGAGTCTAGCTGGGCAGGAGCCCTTCACAGGTATCTCCTGAAGTTGCTTCTGAATTCGATGCTATTGCTTCGATCGGTGATTTCCCTCTGACAGAATATTGCTTCTAAGTGGGCTTCCATTTAGACCGACGAATAATATATATATGCATGAATGTGTCAAGCGCTACATATTTCCTTTCCAGAGAGAGAGAGAGAGAGAGAGAGAGAGAGAGAGAGAGAGAGAGAGAGAGAGAATACCAGTTCAGTATATCCAGACCAAAATTAGACGTTCCCTAACACGCTTTCGGAATTATTAATAACCCACTGGTGTAAGCGTACGCGAAGCTCTCAGTATCTCCTGAGATATACTTTTGAAACACATGTCCCTCAGGAGCAGTGGAACACAGATCCTACCCATGGGACTGGTCTAGACATCACATGCACGGTTGATATCAATCTACTATAGTGAACACTGCTTTTAAATTTATTCTTAATGTTTTTCATTTCCTCACTCATTTCCTTCGTCCTACCTTATGTCTCTCATTCTCAGTTTTCCTTGGGGTACCATTGCCAAATAATGTCAGAATGAAATAGAAAGTCTCCGCCATTCGTTCCAGCGCCTCAGCAATTGGCATTGTGGGTAAGGTCTGGAATTCGTAGATCCGAATCTCGCATTTGTCCTTTTCTCATCATTCTTACTTAGTCTTCCTGCAATCGTCTTCCGTTAATGAATTCAAATGAGATGGTGAAGACAAAGGGAGGGTGAAGACAAAGGGAGGAGAGAGAGAGAGAGAGAGAGAGAGAGAGAGAGAGAGAGAGAGAGAGAGAGAGAGAGTGTCCTCGTCATATTAAAAAACAACTGGCTCGTATTATTATATAAGAATGTCACGTTGATGTTAATGAGACAAAGTTTACTGCTAATGACGACGCTCGGCCTGCAAACGATCTCAATTTGCAGCCACTCAGGTCTGCAACAAGAGAGAGAGAGAGAGAGAGAGAGAGAGAGAGATCTTGCATTTTAGCGTTATGCGTTATGATGATTATAAGTAGTTTACCATGGAGAGAGAGAGAGAGAGAGAGAGAGAGAGAGAGAGAGAGAGAGAGAGAGAGAGAGAGAACTAGCGTACTTGTGCGATCAAACTTTACATAATTCGTTTTAGCATCTTCCACATTTTGTTTCGTGTATTCATTTCAATTTTTGAAAAAGGGAAGTTGCCTCAATAATGAGGAAATATTTTCTTTTGTTTTTTAATCATTTCGACATATATGAGGGAGGCCATACGCACAGATTGGAACAATTGTGGGTTTGTTATTACTAATCGCATTTGCTGCAGTGATTGGCCCTCGTGTCTGTTTAATAAGTAATCAATTGCGACAAAACGAACTTTTTTCGGTATCTTGTATCACAACATTTCCGTATCAGTGGCTAATTATAACATCCAAATCAAGGCTCTGAATGACCCAATTAAAACTGGGTCGATGGGAATTAAATGTGTCTGCTATGAAGTAGTTTATTTCAGGTTTTTCTTTTCATGACTATTAATGTCTCCCTAGTTTACCGAGATTAATAGATTTACTTTAATTGATAATAATTACATTTTAATCAAATACAGCCGAATGAAAAATGAAAAAAAAGGGCAAAAGGACTCGTAGGATATCTCATCCCTTTACAAGTTGGTGTTAGTTGTTCTTATTTAACAACCTTTCAGTGTCATAAAGTGTTGTGCGACACATTTTTCGTCTGATACCTGAATTTGGGACCGTTTCTTACTACTTTCTTTCACTAACATTTCTGTTTTTAGGTCATCGCTTTTGCCTCCCAAAAAAGAAAAAAGAAACAGTTTTTAAGGACAAAATATATCGTTTCAACAGTAAGGAAAAGTTGCTCTATACTTTACTATTTCATGGAAAAACTGTCAGCAAGTCGTGGGGTAAGTTTCTTATATCAGGTGTGTCAGTATCTAAAAGCTTTCAGTATTTGCCAATAATTAAAAATAAAATTATATTAATTGCATGGAAAATACTATGCAAATGGATATAGGGGCTGGATCAGGCCTTATAAGACTTTCATGCAATAGTCACCTATAGCTATATAAGTTTGAGAAGGCAATACAGTAATGCTTGTCTCTGAATATGTTAACTGAATCGTACATAAATAATACTTGAACACTGCTCTTACGCTAGTACTTATTTGATTAATATTTTTAACAACTCAGTTAAGAGAAAATTATGCTAATTTAGGATAAATTGTTTACCCATTATAATTTCATTACTTGTATTAGAAAGATATGTTATTTGTATTTCAAATAAAACTTAACATTCCTTTGACACACTACTAATTGATTTTTAAATGAATATATAAAGGCCACTTCAACCCGCTGTCTTAAGGAAAATGGGAAGAATGAGAGAGAAATTTCTACCGGAGTTCCGGAGCCATTGCGAGTCGTTAGTGTTTATTTTTATTGTTAGTGTTTATTTTTAGTGTTATATTTTATAATTATTATTTAATTGTTCTGGATTTAGTTATGTTCACTTATCCAGCCTTAATTGACCGATATATCACTTGTTCGGAGACTCAAAGGCTGTAATCCTTCCTGGAGACTGAATCCAGGAAAGGATCCTCGGATTCTCCATCGACAGGACTTGATGACGTCACAGGTCTTCACATCATCTCTGTCTTTGCTTATTAAATCACCATATTTATTTTCTATATAGTTAGTTTACGATTCCTCTGTAAATCTTGGCTCCTATAAACGCTGAACCATTTTTCTGTTGAAAGGTGATTCATATTACATAACATGGGTAGATTACAGTTCAGTTGACCGGACCGTGTAACACCATTTTGCCCGGTCCGTAATCCCTCCGCCAAGGTAAGTAGTTCTCGCAGATGACCCGCAGCCTACCAAACCCGACCCCAGCCGACCAAACCCGAACCCAACCCACAGGACCGAACCCGAACATGCATCAACATGAAAGCCGATTCTCGATATTTTTAATCTTGCCAACTAATCTTGTTTAGGACCTCCAATTTAATTTACAGTATTCTATATTTTCACCATGCCCAACTGAAATGTAAGAGCTCCATTTTTTTCCCTTCATTATTCTATTTTTTTCCCATGCTTGCCCAACTAATTTGCAGGAGTTCCATTTTTTTTTCATTATTCGATATTTTGACTCTTGCCCACGATAGTTTTACCCGTGCCAAACATAATCTGTAGGAGATACATTTTTTTGTTTTTTTTCCCCATATTCGATATTTCTTTCCTTGCCCAACTCATCTGTATGACTACATTTTTTACATTCTTCGATACATATTTTCCAGGTACTAGTTATCCGCTAGGATAACTAGTACCTGGAACGGACCTTGCCGACCTTCCTCGACCCTTCAGTCTGTTCCTGCTTCTCAGCCAGTTCAGTGCTTCATCATAACTACCATGTCTTTCTTCTGCCGAGAATTTGTCGTGTTCCGCGCACGTGGCGTTCGCTTGTGCCGCCGTTCCCGTCACGCTGGAAGACATATACATTTTGTGTCAAGACGAACGATCCCTAGTTAGTTTATTTGTTGAAAACAAAAAAATTCCCCTTGTTCAGTCATCTCGGCAAACCGAAACCGTCCCGCCAAGAAAGAAAAAAAAAATCCTCTACCCAGAAGATTTGAACGACTCGGATTTCTCTCTTAAGTTCTATATTTCTGGACGACTAGCAACATCTCCAAGGTAGGTTATCAATGTAAATCACGTTATTTTAATTATTTTGCCAAAATTAAGCACGCCATTGTTATTTCCGCTTTGCTGAAGTCAGGCACGCTCAACACATCCGAACATTCACGTTCGCTAGAAGTCCACGTGTTCGAACGCAGTCCATGTGTTCGAGCAAACAACGTGGCCTTGACTTTAACCAATGTATTCTCGGAAATATTCATTTTGTTTAGTTATCAGTAAGGATATACGGGTGCCAGCCTATTTATGGACAAGTTATATTGGTTAGATATTTATAAATTGTTTTAACTTACTACACAGGGGGGTCCAGGGGGGCGAAGCCCCCCCGGCCCAGGTAAAGGAACCATGCAGACTTAGTTTGGTTAGGTCGGTTTCCTTTGGTTTAGGTAGCAATCACTGTTAATATACTATACTGGGGGGGGTCCAGGGGGCAAAAAGCAAGCCCCCCCGGCCAGGTAAGGACGTGGAGACTAACTATGGTTAGGTTGGTTCCTTTGGTTTAGGTACCAATCACTTAATATACTATAACTGGGGGGTCCAGGGGGGCGAAGCCCCCCGGCCAGGTAAGGGGCACGCGGCGGCCTAAGTTTGGTTAGGTGGTTGGTTCGGTTTGGTTACGATCCACCGGAAAGCTCATACAGTTTAGTTGGAACAGGAGCTCTTACAGTTTAGTTGGAACAGGAGGCTCCTACAGTTTAGTTGGAACGGGAGCTCATACAGTGTTAGTTGGCCACGGGCTGGTTTTTTTTTGCTAGGGTTTCGTGGTTTTTTAGTGTTCATTGCCGTCGTTTGGTTAGCCTAACACAACGGGCGCGAAGGGGCGGGACCTCCCTACATTTTTGTATTGTTACGTGAGCTCCCCCTACAGTTTAGTTGGCCAATGGCCTCGGGTTTCGCTCTGCTAGGGTTTTGTTGTTTTTCGTGTTCATTGTCGTCATCTGGGTTTCCCCCCACCCAAAACCCAAAAACCCCGGTTTCCCAATGGCTCCCCCCTTACCGTTTTCATTTACTCGCATGTACTCCCCCACCCAAAAACCCCG
The DNA here is from genome assembly GCF_015104395.2 of Macrobrachium nipponense. Lineage (NCBI taxonomy): Eukaryota > Metazoa > Arthropoda > Malacostraca > Decapoda > Palaemonidae > Macrobrachium > Macrobrachium nipponense. The sequence continues at coordinate 790,914 of NC_087217.1, read as the reverse complement.
GTTCCCAAAAGGGTCCCCCATTATTCGTTTTTATATGGTTTCGGGGGTTTGGGGGTTTTTTTAAACCGGGCGCCAAAACAAAGCTTTTCTTCAGGTGGAAAATATTTGGGGTCGCTTTTCTTCAGGTGTAAAATATTGAGGTCGCTTTTCTTCAAGGTGATGGAATTAACAGGGGTTACAGTAAGGCCGTGGCGGAACGGCGCTTCGCGCCTTATCCACATATTTTAGAGGGTTCTTGGCAAGCTCGGTATGTTCTGGCAAGAGGTAATGTTGGGCTGCGCGCGCTAGCCACAGGGGTCACAGTAGGTTTGATTATTTTTTTTACTGAAATTGCAAGACAATACGCTTTTAATTAACTACTGATTGTTTGTCTAAATTTGTGTTTTTAACAAATGTTTAATAAAGTAGTTTTTAATGAATATATACTGTAATAATATGCTTAATTTTCATTCGTGGCCTGTAAAGTCAATTTTATTCAGTTACTTTCAATTTAAATTATTTATTGCCACAAAAAAAAGACTGGTTAAGGTTTTTCTCGCTCCCACCGAAGGTTGTTATTATTTAAGTGGTACTGTTCGCCATGAGAGTTTGTTTTTTTTTTCTCTCTTTTCATGTATTTATTCGGACGGATGCTTGTTTGGTGATTTGCGGGTCGTTGCCTCACTTTTGGTGGGGAACCGTTGGCTGGACGAGGATGAAGGAGTGTGCTTTCGGCTCCTTATCTTGGAGGTTTCCTGACCTGATCACTGCAGGACGTTTTAAAAATTTGGAGATCCTCTTGTCCTTGCTACGTTTGAGGACCCCCCCCCCCCCTTTTCACCTGTATTACGGAAGGCGTTTGATGGTGTTCCGCCACCTAATTACTAAAGTCGCTGTGGAAGCTGCAGCCTTGTTTGAAAAACGTCTCCTGTGCTCTGTTCGGGCGCCCTTCCTGTGTGCTGCAGATGTACTATATAAGTCCCCTCATCTCTCAACCTGCCTGCTGCCCCTGGGAAGCATCTTAAGTGTCTTGTCTTGTCCTGCTTTCGTCCTGAAACCTCCGGAGTCGTGGAAAAGGCCTGAATCTGTTCAGCTAGCTGGTAAGGATATAAACTGAATATTCTTCTTTATTGGCGTTACTGACGCGGGTCAGTGTACCCCCCGGCTGCAGACCCCCTTCGTGATTCCGGAGCAGTTGATAGACAGCCGTGTGTGCATTCAGTAGTGGTGTTATCGACCATATAGTTCCTGCGTGTAATCACCTTTGATGTCAGATCAAGTGATCTGTGTTAAGTTATTTGTAATTATGTATGTAAATATTTTTTGGGGTAATTGTATGATCTAGGATTAAGGTTCTTTCCCTCTTTCGTTATCTTCTCCAAAAGAATATTTTCAGGGCTTTCTAGAAATAGGCTGTTTTCCTTCCTCCTCCTAATTACTGTCTCTTGTTCTATCGTGTGAATGAGGATATTTTTTGGTAAAATACTTTGTAGACCCTAATCAGTCATGTTGGTTTAATTTAAGATTTATTTATTTAATACTAAAGTTTTGGTTTATATTTTCGTTAATCTCTCTTTGAGAGTTATTGGTGTTTTTCACTGTCTGGAGATCTTGCCCCTTGGCTTTAAATTCTAACCTTTGTAGCACTGATCGTTAAGAGAAAAGAGCCTGTTCTTGCCACTTATACTTTTAAAATAGTTGTGAGTAATGTTCATAACAATACCTATATTTTTTCTCCTTTTTTCTTTTTTCAATATTATGAGCTAAAGTAGTCACCTGAAGATTGGAGACACCACAAGCAGGGTCATTTACCTCCAGGTAAGTGGAAAAAAAAAAAAAAAAAATATTGGGGGCGCTTAGGAGGAAAATATTGGGGTCGATTTCTTCAGGAGAGGTATTAAGGGTAGGGGTCGCTAATCTTCAGGTGATCCCAAATTCGTAACAAGATGGATACCTTAATTGCATGGCCAATGGTCATAAATACTGGAACACTAATAGCTAGTAACTGGGTATCTTCCAAACTCTAGTATTCAATAGTGTACTTGTATACCCAAAGTGAAAAGGAACAGGAAATCCCAAATTCCAATTCCCAACCTTTAATCTTAGTTGCATACATCAAATGGTGCTTGTCAAAGGCACCATTTCTTCCAGTAAAGTATATATTCTTATTCAGTTCACAGTTCACACAAAGAAGTAAGTATACTACTGAGAAAAAACATTGCTACTTTGGCTTGTTATCTACATGTTATGAATCTAATTTCGTGTGCGATCTACACTTTATATTATAATTAAGAACACGGAAAACACATGTCTCGGTTTCGAGATAATGTCTTGTTAGAGAGTGAAGCATGAGCGGAATGCCTGTTCGAGTGTCGAAGCTCTGTACCGACTCAACAAGGTTGTTACCGAAAGATATGCTTGTTATCTACCATTGTCACCTAGATTTCAAAGATGGGCTAGTCCTTTACCTTTCTCAACCCTACTACTAATGTAAATCCTCAATTATATTTCAGTCATGAAAAAAATTTTATACCGAAATCAGAGACGGAATTAAGGCACTGGCGTTTTTAAGACGACATGGACGTTAGGATGAAGAACAAAGTGTTTCGTGGATTTGCAGAAACCGTGGATGTCAAACTTTCCGTTCCGTTCGCAGACAGTGTATTCATCCACTATACTAATTTCAAAAAAACTGAACTGCGAGCTCGGAGCTCCCTCTTTCCCAAGACCTCTTTTATGATCTGGTTCAAAGTTGAACTGGCAGAGGTACTGGAGCAATATGCGATTGGTTCATGATTCAACAAGTGCAGAGAAGTTTGTACAGCGATTGTTTCAGTCCAGAATCACGGTCAAATGGTAGGCACTGAAGAAGAGGCTGTGCAAATTGATGAAGAACGATTTGCAAGACGGTGAAAACACAATCATGGCTGATGCTGTACGAGACCGGGCTCCAAATTCAACAGGTCACGAAGCTGAAGTGTACAACACCGCAACCTTGGAAGACGTCTTGATAGTCCTTGGGGTTGGGTCCAGTTTGAGGCAAGGTTCAGATTGCCGATATTTTTACGTTCAAAGAGACCATGAAACACGTTAACCAATTATTCAGAAAGAAGTCGCTGAAGGCTTAATAACCCATTCCGACCAATGGCCAGCTTAACTCTAATTTTAACCATCTAAATTTGTCATTTTTTCCGTAAATCATCGGCATAATTACGTCGATCCTAACACCGGAGCACATGCACAAGGAACTGAAAAATCCTGGTTTGATACGAAGATTCGTATATTAAAATAAATGAGAGGCTGCAATAAAAAAAACATTTCGATCGTCGCACCCCTTCTACTTCAGTTGCCGGGTGATGAGAAATGAAACTCCTGCCCTTTATTGAGCATTTATAGCCGATGTACAGTTGAACACAGGTTTCCCTGGTACACCTTCTTGAGCAACTTCGAAAAATTATATGGTAAACAGTGTTTACTGAGGGGGATGGGGGGAGGACTCTTCCTCCCTCTTAGCAAGAGTTTCCACCCCAATATGCTCTGGGAATCATTCAGTGGGAGGAGTCCATTAGGTAAGGTTGGAGAAAGACACACAACACACACGAAGTAAAATAAAAAGGAAAGAATTCTGAGCAGGTTATATCGCTGTAACTAAGATTACTGTCTCACTTTTAATATAAGTTTGTTTATTAAGATTCCATTTAACTTTCGTCTAAGGCATTATCTTACCAGCATGTCTGTTATATATCGGTGATATTCATTACGCAATACTTAAAATTGATCAAAATTTTAGAGTTATATTGGTATTGGAGAGAATCACGAACATCATAACAGGATATTTTAACTTATCACGTAAGCCAAGTTTATAGTATAGGTTTGCAGTGCGTTTCCTACAAAATTCTACAATGGAAGCTATAAAGAGAAGGGCAGCAACACTTCATTGAACATACCCAAACACTCGGTGAACGTTTTGAAAATGTCAAGACACCTTAGCTCCTCTCTCTCTCTCTCATATTAGCTAATTTAAAGTGCCATGTCATCTAGAAATACCACTGCGCTAAGTATAAAGTTTTTATATGTCATCAACACCCTCTAATCTTGACTAAACTAATATATGCATATATATTTTTTCGGGGGGCGGGGGGAGTGGTGTCGGGGATTAAGTTCTTGTTGTTAAGCCGTCTTACAGGTTTTGGAATTCTGAAATGTAATTCAAACAGACAAGCTTCTTGCTTTTGCTGTACCGATGCCCTCAGCTTTGCTACAACTGAAGTGGATGGGGGACTAGGGGTAAGGTGGGCCTGTTGCGACCCCGATGAGTGGACGAAGTACTAGATATGCTCGTGGATAGAGTGTATGGCTAACGAAAAGCTCCACTTGAAATATTTCTGTTATCTTTTAATGCCTGCGTGTTTTTAAGTGTTTATCCTAATATTATTACGGTACTGGTAGAATTTTCTGAATACAAAAACATTTACAAGAAGAAGGATTGGGTAAACTCACTCTCTCTTGAAATACATAGAATGAAAAGCAATTGAGAGAGAGAGAGAGAGAGATAGAGAGAGGAGAGAGAGAGAGACTCGGACGTTACTGAGGAATCAAAATTGAAACTACTAGGGACAGAGAAAATTCCATAATGTGTAATGGAAAGTGAAGAAGGGCCATTCCAAACTTGGTGGCAAACTTTTAACCATTCCCATGTGGTAAAATTAATTCGTTTGCCAATGATAAACAATTGTTGATATTCAGAGGTTTCTTGTACTCATGGTTGGGTTTGTATTCCCTATTGAATATACTGTAGAGGTTATTCGCTACACGCCGTTCATTACAATAATTATTACATGATATGGATAAACATATCTACTTGGCTTATATTTTCTAATATATCAATTGTGATATATGTTTTAATGTCCTACGGACAGAAATTCCTTTTGCTCTTATCGTCATTCGTGTGAGGATAAGAGACTGACGTCTCTATTGTTAAACAGCCCCTTCAGTCATTTACCTGTTGTGACGTTTATAGATCGTTCGTCTACCCCGCAATTAACTAAATAATTTGATTTGGAAAACGGCAGCCATTTCTTTAGAATATCAGCTGATTTTTAGTAAACGCGGGAAGCCCAAAACCCGCCAGCTAGAGATAGAGAGTTCCCCAGCTGGGGGAAAAGTACTTGTATCAGCTGTAGGGGACGTATCTCAAAAGTGAAGGGTGTAGGCAGATTGGTACTTCTTAGACCTATACCTTAAGCTCTCTTTCCTGTGACCCCTCTGCTGGCTGTATGCTTGTTTTTTCCAGGATTTGCCTTTGATCGTGGGGGGTTAAGCTGACCTCCAACCCACCCCCAAGCAACCCAACTGAATTCTGCCTCAGTCGGCTGCGAGACGTGATCTTGGACAGAGGTCAAATTACCTGCCTTCCGTTAGGCCTACCCAGGGTGTGAGGTGGCGCGCCGATGACCCAGGCCTCAGACAAAAGGGGGCCATGATTTTCTGCAAAGGTCCACACTGAACACGACATCCAGGTACGTCTTGTGGAACAGCATATTACCAGTCTCTCCCTTATCACCTATTATATTTTGATCCTCATTCTCCCAATTCAATTTCCAGCAACAAAAGGAATTCATCCTTTTGTTTCCCTCTCACTGCCTCATGGCCGCATGCTTCCCCTTGTGTGATCGTCCCAGACCAACGGAGTCATTGCATACTTCAGGGAAACCTTAAAAGTTTCCTTCTCCCCAGTATTAGAGAATTAATTAATCAAAGCAAGAAGTCATTTTTCCATTTTCATCTTGTTAATCTGGGATTCTTTTCCAGATTCCATGAGTCACGTTGCCGTCTCTCTGCCCGCAACGTGTGCATTACCCAAGTTTTATGAAACCAGCTCGAATTAGTCACACTTTAGCCAGCTACCCACTTGTGAGTGATTCTAAGCCCCAACGTGGGGGCCAATAGCATTCATTTTTTCTCAGGCCCAGCACGGGCCTTTTTTTGTAAATAAATAGTTGTTAAGTAACGAGCTGAGTTTTCGAGGCGACCTTCCCTCTAAAGAAATTAATAATAACTTTCAGCTTACGGTAAGTTAAAGCAATTCCCTCTTGAAATCCCTAAATTACTTCCCGTCTACGTATCTAGCCTCTCTCAAGGCCGCTATATACGTAACATTGGCGAATCTTGCCTGGATTGAACCTAGCTTGCTTAAAAAAAGCTTGTAAATCGCGTTATCCGTTGTAAAACGTAAACTGTAAATTATTTTACAAAGCGTAAATCAAGCACACTTGCAGGGAAAGAAGACACACTGACTCACGGTAAGGTATTTTCCATTCATTATATGATTATTTTATAAACCTATGTTAGCTTAAGGTACGTTAAGTATTTTTATTTAGAAGTGTTTTAAAAAAATGTGAAGGTAGAAATATTATTATATTGTAACGGCCAGAGCGCCCGAGCGAATTCTGTTATTTTATAAATCGCATTGTTGCTCGTCGGACGAGAACAGCAACGTGCAGATATGATCCGCCAGAAAGGACCAGATCAAACTAGGAAGTGCTTTGCCAGGGTTTATTGCTGTATTAGGGGGCCCATTCACGCACCGGTACTACCTGCAGGTCTCCGGTTTGGGGCGGAGCTTCAGTGGCCGGACGACCGAAATTATACCCATACATTACGCAGGCGGCCTGAGTGAAATCAGGTTAGTCTACTCTCGGCAGCAATTGTTGGGAAGGTGTTATCAGAGAGGGAGCTGCAGATTCTAGCTCTTTGTATTGTAGCTTACGAGAAAACGTAAGCAGCCGAGAGAAGGAAAAGGTTTTGGATGAAGGAATGGCTAGCAAAAGGAGAAGTACTATCACACACAAACCTGTGGTAACATTTAATATGGGAGCCTCATGATTTCTTTAACTATCTACGAATGGATGACTCTACATTTCACAAGCTTCTATCTAGACCTGTGGCACCACTATACATAGGAAAAGACACTTGCATGAGATTCTGCTATATCACCACGGGATAGACTTGCTGCAACTCTCCGGTATTTAGCAACAGGAAGGTCTTACGAAGACCTGAAATTCAGCATAGCAGTAACACCACAAGCTTTGGGACGCATAATTCCAGAAACTTGCGAAGTTATATGGAAGGTATTAAGGAAAGAATATATGAAGGTAACTGTATGATGTTTATTGTTTATATACATAAAGGTCACATATGAAGCTGAAAACAATCTTACAAAATACTGCACATAATTATACACCCTATAATTATAGTATATTAATTTTTATCATTATTAGCTTTGTATCCTCACATACATACGTTTTTAGTACCCAAAGCACCCCATGAGAAAATAGGATGTGCAGAAGCTTAGTATTATATGCTTCGTATTTTTATTCTTGTTAAATGATGCCAACATTTGTATTAACATTAATATAATGTTCAACCATAAGAATTGCAATATACAATTTTCTAGGGCAAAGTAAGAAGTATTAAATGGAATGTTCTAATAACTCAAGACAAAACAACAGCCCTATAATAGTAGCATGCATTGTAATGAATCTCCAAACAATAAATGTTTGGTCGATTATTCTTGGACAATTTATATATATATATATATATATATATATATATATATATATATATATATATATATATACATATATATATAATTCATGACCCTACTATCATACCTAAGATGTCCCATTCTGCGTCATTAGAACATCATTTAATTAATTTTTGAGCAATTTTCGTTTTGTTGTTCATCGTCAACTTGAACGCAATTTACTTGCAATTAAATTTACCAAACAAATCATATATCATCTTCTTCACGTGCTCCCAGTAATTTGTCCCCAATGATGCCTAGAACCTCATCAGCCTTGTTGCTCACTGACGGTCCGGTTGGCGGCTCCGTTTTGCAGGTGGTAATGGAAGGGTCTTGAAGCTCCAGGCTGGATGTAGACTGGCAGTTCATCTCGATCACATCCTTAAATTGGGACAAAATAACCATGGATATTAGTGTTATTGAATACAGCAGTATTAATAAATATTATTATGCATTTATCTCCACAGTTCCCACATTCGAAGGAGGAATGGTGCCAGATTGGTCAAGACTTCGAAGAAATGTGGCAGTTTCCCTAATTGCCCTGGGCGCTGTAGACGGGAAACATGTAGCAATTGTTCCTCCCCCTAATTCAGGATCTTTCTTTTACAATTACAAAGGATTTCACAGCATGGTTCTCATGGCAGTCGTTAGCGCAAATTATGAATTTATATTGTGTGACTTTGGCACTCATGGGAGAATTTCGGACGGTGGTGTAATTGAGAACACAAAGTTTGGGGAGAAGTTAGCCAACAACACACTGATTATACCAGATCCCGTAATAATTAGGTCCTCAAATCGGACCTTGCCTTTTGTATTCGTGGGTGATGACGCATTTGCAATGAGACCAAATTTTCTGAAGTCATTTAGTCACACAACAGGAAAGAAGGAGAAACAAGTATTCAATTATAGATTGTCCGTATTATAACCGCCGCGGTAGGAGAGTACATTCGAAATATATCTTCTAAATTCCGCATATTCCATTCCCCCATAATCCCGAGCAAAAGAATGCAGTTTCTGTGGTCAAGGCTTGCTGTATGTTGCACAACTTTCTTCGGCGAGAGAGGGGTAACCGTAATAACAGGGCCTGCAAGATCCTTTCTGATACCCAGCTGAAAGAAGAAGTGGAAAAGGCATTCACCCCATTAGCTATAGAGCGTAGACACATGACCTATGAGGCAAAGGAAGTACGTAACTTGTATTTGGAGTACTTTAATCAGGAGGTAGGGTTGATTGGTTGGATGATAAGATGTAATGATGAGTCATTGTGCAGGCTAAATATCCACATACGTGGTCAACTCTTGTCACTTACTGTTTATTACTGCTTATGTCAATCTATATCCCAACAGTAGATTTTTTGTACCATTGGAATGTGTGAGGGTTATGTAAAAAAATATATGTATATGTATTACAGGCAATTATGAAATAAGGTGTGCATTTATATTCAGTATGATGAATTATTATCTATATTTACTGAGTATTATTCCTTTCACGCTCAGGTGACACAATTCATTTTTCAGGTTATTAAGACTATTTTATTCATATTAGGAAGTGTATATGGATGACGAAGGGAAAATTGCGCAAGTCTTTACACTTTTAAGTTTTTTTTTTATATTCTTCTAGTTCTCTATAAAATAGTTTGATGATTCTAAGAAAAGGCTGCAAAAATGCCTCACGAGCGTGAAACGTTTTAATATGATATTTAAAGGTGTTTACATACCTCTTCAAAATTTGGTGATGATGTTCTTGGTGTTTCTTGGTCACGAAGGAATAAAAGCTGGTCGTAGTACCACAGACTTGGACGATAGACCTCATCTGTAGCTGCCCCAGACTTCTTTGAATTTTCAACCTTTTTCATTTCTTTCCTGAAGGAACTGCGTATGTTGTTTACCTTCTTGGTTACCGTGTCACCGGTAACACTGCCCCATTTCTTCTCTCGAAGTTTCTTCACCAATGTCTCATACGCTTCATTTTTCATATTCGTGTTTGAATAGTCTTTACTCTTAGTTATATTGTAAATATATGGTTGTTCAAAGAAAAGAATGTGCCTGAACGTTTGATTACAAATAGAATAAAAGCTTCGATTATAAGCCAGAGTAGTTTTCATTCCAAGTGTTTGGTAACCGCTACCTCTCAGCTAATTCAGCTTAGCGCACTTTCGCGCCTGCGCGGTCTCAACCAGCCTTCGTTTTCGCTCACAGCGGCAGCCATGTTTTTTATCCCTTTCAGAATTATCTAAACCATTTAAGCAAAGTAACGTAAGTCTCAAAGTTTTAACGTAAATAATATCGATCTCGGTACTAGTATCTATCCGTCCTGCCAGAGAAATTAACGTAATTCGCCTTGAATAAGAAAGTAGAATCTTGTTTGTAAATTGTCTTCGCATTTACAGAGAATCAGCTGATTCGCCATCAATGCTAGCACACCGTGGTGCTAACCCGCTCTTCTCGCCTCACGTGTTTCACCTCGCATCGCTCACTCGCGCGCTGAGCGAAAATTTCATTCACTTAACGTAACCTCATTTACAATTGTTTGCTAACATCGTTTTCCCCCTTTTTCAAATCCTTACCGTAATTTTTCACTTTGTCCTTACGTAAAGTTAACGTAAATCTTAAAAGTAGAGTCACTTGCAAGAACTGTTAACGTAAAACGCGTCTTTGTAAATTTCATATTGAAACGCAAATCATTTCATAAGCGCAAGCCGCTAACATTAACGTAAACATCGTTCACCGCGAGCGCGTTATCATTTTTCATAAAACGTTATCAAAAGCAATTCTTTCACAAAAAACGTTAACGTAAGTAGATAATTTAACGCAAGTTGCGTCATATTAAACTAACATTAGTAGTTCAATTCAAATATAAGGGAGTTCATTCATATATCATTTTTCACCCTCTTCGAGAGAGAGAGAGAGAGAAAACCAGAATCCATTATTCACGAAGCCAAGAGTACTACATCTTACCATTAATTATAGCATGCAGAATTAACATTATTTTAGTCTCTTGTGTCTTTCATTTACACAGCGTGATACGTACGCGCATGTGTCCATTGCAGTTTGCAAGCATTTATTTATTTCATTTATCGAGTACTTCAGCGAGGGACTGAGCATTTCTAAAATTTCCATTACCTGTCGTTGCCCGAGTGGTCTTTTCATTTTCTTTATCACGAAAGACTTGCGTATACCGCAAGCACAATTCGCACAGTGTGCCACGCAAATTCATTACTTCCAGACAGGGAAATCGTTACCAGTTTAGGACTGGCCACCACCAGTGCACGTCAGTCTTACCATTTCACAGTGCCACTAATTCTTGACACTGTCCATCGACTGGCTGCTGAAGTACTCCCCCCTTTTACTTTCTTTCCTCCACCATTACACTCTGCCATGAGCAGTGCCATTTCACTTCAGTATATTTAAGTATACTGCATGTAGTGTCCGGGACACACCAGCACGATACCAGTGCTCCAAGGGAACGCCTCCCCAAAGTGCCGCAATACCAGCCCTAAGTGCTGACAAACCTGCGTGTCCGTCCTTACGGAACGCCCAAGTAAACCTGCGTGTCCGTCCTTACGGAACGCCCAAATAACTAGTGTGTCCGTGTACAAGGGTCAGTGATCCTTCGGAACACTCATCAAAGGGAACGCCTCCCGAAGCGCCGCAATACCAGCCCTAAGTGCTGTCAAACCTGCGTGTCCGTCCTTACGGAACGTCCAATTCATTAAAGTATCCACCATTTTGGATCACTGAACCAAGGAACGCCTCCTCATAAGTGCCGTGCACCTGTATTGGACCTACAGGTAGCCCATTCCAACATCTCCCAAGTTGGGAACGCCCGTAAGTGTGACGTACGCCGCAAACTGCATTCGATTTTTTCACCTCATCAGAAGGTGCCATTCTCAAAGTACCACCGAGCACCCAGTCTTTTCAGACTTTTCATTCCCATATTGCAGAACCCATTTCCAAGTGAGTGCCACTTTCCACAGTAGGCACTCCCATTCCATCCATTACCCTTCCTGGCCATTAATATCATTTTCCTCCGAGCCTCTACTGCAGCCTAAGGGAAATGACTTCCCCTGCTTCCCGCGACTTCTTTGCCAGAGAGCTAGAGAAGCTCGGAGCCCTCATAACTCTGGGCAGGGAGGCTGGTTACACTGGACCAGCCCTTGAACCAGTTGGATAAAGACGCAGCAGGCTGCTGCGCGCCAGCAGGGAAAGGAAGAAAAAGAAGCAGAGAGGAAAGACCGGAGAAGCAGAGAGAAAAGAAAGAGAAGCAGAGAGGATAGCCAGATGCAAGAGAGAAAGAAAAAGAGAAGAAGAGAGAAAGCATGAGCTAGCTCTCCTAGATGACGCAATCTCTCTGCTAGTTTCCAAGCCCCAGAACCATGAGCTGGACTCCCGGTAAGAAGTGGTTGCGGAGGTTCTGCACCACTTGTTGTGTGCGTTGGCATGCTGTGGATTCCGACCAGTGCCCAAGTCGGTCTCTACCTTGGGAGGAGAGCTTCCAGGGTGAACTTCTCCAAGGCTACCATGTAGCCCTGCCTGATGAACAGTCTCCTACGGCCTATCAGTGGGTACAAGTCATGGCCGACACCGAAGCCCAGGTCTCCCTTATTTCCAGAAAGGCATTGCCTAGGGGTGCCAAAATCCAGACGAACGAAGAAAATTCAGTTTGAATGGATTGACGGTAACCTCTATTCTGTTTCCTTCGGTCCTTCTGAATGTGGAAATGCCCTTTCTGGACCAGGAGACCAGGGAAACCACATTGTGCCGCCTGGGCGTAGTTGACCAATTTCATGATGTTTATCAGGTGATATTGGGCCGAGATCTACTAAAGCCGTATCTCCCCTGGACGCAGCTCCCACTACCAGATGCACCGGACACCTGCAGCATGCCAGATAACCACACCTCAATTTAGGTTCAGAGGCTAGTGCCTCCGATGTCCCGACATCCTGTCTATTTGCGAACCTGGCCTGACCCAGTGTCAGAGCCCGAAGTTTCTTCCGCACCATCTCAGCCTCTTACCACTTTACCGCCTACCTCCTCCCCTTTGGAAGAGGTAAGCCCACAGTTAACCCCGAAATTGCTTCCGAGGGTGATTCAACGGAGGTTCCCTTAACCTCCCCACGTCACATCACTGCCAGAGAGGACTCTTCACCTGTGCCAGAGCACATGCCAGCCTTGGTGACTCCGCAGATTCGCAACCTGTGGGGCCATCTCGGCCTTATCATCCAGTGCCACGGAAGAGGTTCTGGAACAAGTTCTGCCGAGACTGTGGCCGCAAGGGTCACATGTCTGCCAACTATGGAGGGTGCGCAAACCACCATATTCCTGCCATCGCAATGGCCGTCACCAATCCTTCTTCACTAGGACCCCCCAGCTAAGGACCCTATAACCGTCGCACCCCTCCAAAGTCATTATCAGCCAAGCCACGTCAGAGCCTACGACGACTCTGGCGCTCAAGTCTCCCTGATACGGGAAGACAGAATTCCCCGAGGGGCTAACGTTGATAGACGGTCGATTGATCACCATTGAAGGTATCAATCACATTAAACTGATCCTTCCGACCGTCCAATTGAGGGTCACCAGACCTCACTTCTCCAAAGAATGTACTCTTGCAGTTGCAAGCTACATCCCAGGAGGTTATGACCTCCTCCTAGGGCAAGACATGAAGTCTCCCTCACAATTCAAAAAACAAAAAAGCCTAGGGGTCCTAACCCCATGTCAATTCACTCCAAAGCAAGGAGTCACCGAAATTCTACTTCCTCTAGGAAGTACATCCACCAACAGTCTCCCCCATTACCAAGGAAGGAGATTGACCATTCACAGTTCCGTTGCAAGACCTGTAACGTAATAGGGCACTCCACAAATTGGCCTAGGTGCCCTAGCAAGTTATGTGCAGCGGACACTGTCAAGTCCCACAAGGCTTAGCCTTCCAAAAGAGACAGGACCCTCTGTCTCCCATAACCAAGGGCACGCTGAGAGGTATTGCACCTCCGGTACCCACCCGCCACAGGTCCAGTCGACCTCAACTCTCTGCCAGTACCACTGGCAGCACTGAGCAGTGCCAAGCTCCGTCCAGCCTGGACGTAGAGCCACCACCGAACTTGACCTCTGCGCCTGGCCCCGAGCTAGCGCCGGCGCCTAACCTTATCAAGGATCCTCCTACAGGAGATCCTCCAACAGGCATGGAGCTTACTACAGCCATGGCCAATCACTAGTTCCTTCTTCTTCATCCTTACCTCTGTCGCCGAGGAGAACCTCCGGCAGACCTTACCTTTGTACCTCCTCTGGAAAACCAGGAACTGCCCGACCAGGAGTCAGCCTGGAGTTTTCCCTCACGACGGTTGTCGCAGCAGCCGGAGTGAGGGCCTCCCTGCAGTAGGTTCCACCTCTACGACGGTTGCTGCAGATACCGAAGTAGGGGTTCTCCTGAATCCCTCAGGCTACCACTGCCTCTGCTCCTGCCGGTGTTTCTGGCCTTTCCCCAGAGTCTGTGCCTCTGTCTACTCCTAGGACTGGTATAGCCAGGTCCTGGAGGAATAAGAAGAAGAAGAAGAAGGGACGTAACCAATCATTAACATATTAACACAAAAGAGCCACATGCTCTCCTTGACACCTGTGCCCGAGGGTACAGTGTCGCATTCATTTGCAGAATGATCCTGGCACCTACCCAGAGAAGGTAGCCAGCCTGATCTCTGCCAGTAGCACTAACCCTCTAACCCCTAGCCATTGTAATACTAACCCTCACTTAAATATAATTACCTCATTGCATTTCCCTCCTGGTCAATTAACCACTCATCATCCCCATGCACTCATTACCTCTCATTATGTATTGTAACAATTCCTGGCGACACATTACTGCTGTGCGTACCACACTCTGGAATGATTGCGTCTTCATTTAACTGTATTGAGTAGGTTAGGCTAATGGATTTAGTACCAGGGCATTAGGTTAGTAGCAAGTAGAATTTTCAAGTAACTTATCTAGGGGTAGAGTAGACTGTCGTCACAGACAACCCGTAGTTATTACTTAGGCTAGATTACATCACTACATTAAGTTAGTACACTTAGCATCTTTGCCTATGAGTTAGGTAGGCCATTGTAGTCAGCTGTATCGCTGCTCAAAAAAACTTCAAGTTGGAGTAGGAGAACGGGGTAGTCGAGACGATCAATTATTTAAGCCAAGACCTTCACAGCCCGAAAGGGAGTGAATGCCTTCTTAACAGGGGGAACTGTGACGTTTATAGATCGTTCGTCTACCCCGCAATTAACTAAATAATTTGATTTGGAAAACGGCAGCCATTTCTTTAGAATATCAGCTGATTTTTAGTAAACGCGGGAAGCCCAAAACCCGCCAGCTAGAGATAGAGAGTTCCCCAGCTGGGGGAAAAGAGTCTTTTATCAGCTGTAGGGACGTATCTCAAAAGGGAAGGGTGTAGGCAGATTGGTACTTCTTAGACCTATACCTTAAGCTCTCTTCCTGTGACCCTCTGCTGGCTGTATGCTTGTTTCCAGGATTTGCCTTTGATCGTGGGGGGTTAAGCTGACCTCCAACCCCCAAGCAACCCAACTGAATTCTGCCTCAGTCGGCTGCGAGACGTGATCTCGGACAGAGGTCAAATTACCTGCCTTCCTGTTAGGCCTACCCAGGGTGTGAGTGGCGCGCCGATGACCCAGGCCTCAGACAAAGGGGGCCATGATTTTCTGCAAAGGTCCACACTGAACACGACATCCAGGTACGTCTTGTGGAACAGCATATTGCCAGTCTCTCCCTTATCACCTATTATAATTTTGATCCTCATTCTCCCAATTCAATTTCCAGCAACAAAAGGAATTCATCCTTTTGTTCCCTCTCACTGCCTCATGGCCGCATGCTTCCCCTTGTGTGATCGTCCCAGACCAACGGAGTCATTGCATACTTCAGGGAAACCTTAAAAGTTCCTTCTCCCCAGTATTAGAGAATTAATTAATCAAAGCATGAAGTCATTTTTCCTTTTATCTTGTTTAATCTGGGATTCTTTTCCAGATTCCATGAGTCACGTGCCGTCTCTCTGCCCGCAAGTGTGCATTACCCCAAGTTTTATGAAACCAGCTCGAATTAGTCACACTTTAGCCAGCTACCCACTTGTGAGTGGATTCTAAGCCCCAACGTGGGGGCCAATAGCATTCATCTCCAGGCCAGCACGGGCCTTTTTGTAAATAAATAGTTGTTAAGTAACGAGCCGAGTTTTCTGGCGACCTTCCCTCTAAAGAAATTAATAATAACTTTCAGCTTACG
>NC_087217.1:762582-770082 GCF_015104395.2 Macrobrachium nipponense | reverse complement strand
GTAATGGTTCTGCACTACTTAGTTCCTTATTAGAGGCCTTGCTGGCCGTTTGCACTGCTCGTCTTCCATTTGTATGAACTGCGCGGGGGAGGGGAGGTAAGGGTGGGCTAGGAGGTTGTCAGAAACGTCAATCCAGCTAATCCTGTGTGGCAAAGGATTGGTGGCGATATTTTTTTGCCGCACACCTTCGATTTTGATGATAGTATATCAGGAATAAAGTTTTTTTATTCTATTTTTAAGGATTCTATAATGGAACTGACTGTAGAGAGATCCAATCATTAATTTCATGTTATGAAATGGGGTAATATAGCAAGCGAACACTCAAGGGAACAAGAGTTTATGACATTACAGTACCAGAGATGAGAAATTTCTTTGCTTTGGTTATGCTTATGGGTATGGTCAGGAAGGGCAATCTTCGACATTATTGGGTCACTGATCCTCTCTTGAATACACTAAACATATCAGAACTGCATACTGTGCGCAGGGGTTTTTCTTGTCACTAAGTTAACTAGTATAGCTGAGAGAGAGAGATATATAAGTTAGCTAGTATAAGAGAGAGATATAAGTTAGCTAGTATGAGAGAGAGAGAGAGATTTTCGTGATTTCAGCAATACCAATATAACTTTAAAAGGTTGATCAACTTTAAGTATTGTGTAATGAATATGACCGATGTATAATAATAAACACGGATGTAAGATAATGTCTTGACCGAAAGTTAACTGGAACCTTAATAAACAAACTTAAGTTACAAGTGAGACAACAATCTTCATTACAACGATATAAACTGCTCAGATATTTTTTTACTCCGTGTGTGTGTGTGTCTTTCTCCAACCATACTTAATAACTCCGCCCACCAAACGAACTCCAGAACTTATTGGTGGAACTCTTGTTAGCAGAGAAGGGGTTCTCCCCCCCATCTCCGGCAGTAAACACTGTTACCATGTAATTTTTCGAAGTCTCGCAAGACGGTGTACCAGGGAAACCTGTGTCCAACTGTACGTGCTGTTTAGCGCTACAATAGAATTGGATTTTAAAAATGTTTAATTAATTTTCTGTTATATGTATTATGTTTTACGGTGCGGATACTTTTTCCTTGTAGATAAGAAAATGCACGGCGTATGTTGTTGTTGTTGGAGATTAAGCTTGCCTTATGCCAGCACGGGCTCTTGCTCATAGAGCAGCCAGTGGATAATGTACGTATGTAGATATTTTTTTCCTTGTATATAACAAGCCACATAGAACGAAAAAAATATAAAAAGAATTCTTAAATACAGACTAACCCTAATTAACTAGTACAAATATCATGCCGAGAGGCTTTCATATGTTACATTATAATAACTGCAAGTTACTCACTAATATCATATCCAGAATATGTTCATGAAAGGCTGCTTTAAGTAAAATATCTGACTCCACGCAATAAAATACCCCAAACAGAAGGTTAATGTCTTTTCCTTAGCTATGACCAAACAAAGCATTCAACCAATACCAATGACGAAATGAACACATGGGCAAATTTATCGTCAGTCATCTGTGGTGTAAAAAAAAAACGAAAAAACTGAAAAAGGTTTAAAATTGTCAAGCAAAAATAAAAATTTAAAAGGGGTAAATGTGTCCTAGCCTAGAATTGGTTAACAAGAAACATCCCACCCAACTTGGATTAGTATATTTCATCATGACTATGGATAAGTGAAGAAACAATACTATATGGGTTTTGTCTAAGGACACTGATGCTGAATGCTTGCAGATGACATGAGATTTTATAAATCCTCGTAAACATATGGATGAAAATGAAAACAACTTTAAGTAAATAACGATGGAACTGAATGTCTTTTGGTAGAAAAGTCTGTGGTATAGTAATGAATAATAAGCTAATTCAGTAAAGATCTTGAAGTGATACTTATGAGCTTTTGAAAACTAAGCCCCAAAATGATTTCATAATAGTTTTAAAAATATTCTTATTTACTGATGCTACACTTACATAGTAGAAACAAGATTAATGATGCTTACAGAATAACATGGCTTGCTTTATGAGGCAGCCTATTGCACTAAAGTGTTTCTTTTGACAGAGAGCTGCACAGTTAAGTGGTTGTTTGTTCCAGCTGCTTCTAACCGCAAAACCAGCAGCATAAAGCGAACTATCAATCGAGTGAGGAAGGAAGAGCAATGTAGATCAACTGTTAATCATCGAAACGAATGAATATTATTAGAACAAGATATGAGAAAAAGCAAGGGCGAATCTTTCTTGATGTTCGATTCCGGAGAAGTAGATGACAGAATGCTGGTATTTTCAACCCAGAAAAATCTTAGTGTGCTTGCTTCGTGCAAGCATTATTTTATGGATGGTACCTTTAAAACTGTGCCAGTTATTTTCGAGCAGCTTTATACAATTCATGGAATGAAAAACGGCTGTCATACCTTTGATTTATGCCTTATTACCGAATAAGAGAGAAGAAAAATATATAAATTTCATTACAACTGTTAAAACAATAGCACCGCCTTAAGATGTTGAGTCTGTAAACACAGATTTTGAGTTCGCTATGGTAAAGGCAGTTAAGGAAGAATTGCCATCTAGCAATCATTACGGGTGTTTTTTTTCATTTGTGTCGGTGTGTATATAGAAAAGTTTGTGAATTCGGCCTCAAGAGAAGGTATGACACTGATGCTGAGTTTTTGCTAAACCTTCGCATGTCTAGCCCTTGCCATTCGTTCCTCCAGATCGAGTCGTCGGAAACTTTCAGCGCACTAATGGATGAAAATATATTTCCAGCTGAAGCTTTACCTATAGTGGACTACTATGAAGATACCTGGATTGGGCGGCCTGGCCGTAGGAATATGCGTCGCCAACCTAAATTTGAAATTGAAATGTGGTCCTAGTTTTGAAAGGGTACAAGAAGATTTGCCCAAGACAAACAACATAATTGAAGGATGGCACCACGCATTTCTTCATCAAGCCTCTGGATGTCATCCAACTATCTGGAAATTCTTAGCAGCACTAAGAAGAGAACAAGCCCTTACTGAAATTAATATCGAAAAATTATTAGGTGGGATCGAGTGCAACACAAGGAAAAAGAAATATCAGAGGTCTGCAGAACGCTTGAAGTCGCTTACTGATAAATTCTTCGAGTATCAGAATGTGATCGATTATTTACGTGCGATTTCATATAATTTCAGTTTGTAAACTTGCAGATATTTTGTTTTGAAATTGTCATTTTATTAAACTTATTTTATGCTGTATTACTCAGAAATAAATTCATGTCCATTTTTTTATTGTGTCCATTTTTTATATCCTGTAAATACTAATTTTTTTTATTTTTTTTTTTTTTTTTTCATAACAAAAAACAAAATGAGTGTTTATAAAATAAATATTTTTGAACAACTTTTTATAGGTATATTTTTCGAACAATTGTTGATTCGAACAACTGTTATGTCGAACAATTACTTTTTGAATACCAGTGGACCAGATAAGACTCAAAACAATATCAGTAACCAGTAACACATTAGTTGAGCACAGTTTTGCTGTGAAAATATTCCAAGTACCTAGCTATGGCTCCCCTAAGTTGAATTCGTTCGTGTATTTCTGGTGCAGAGATTTTCCATTAAATCCAGAGTTATAAAACCATACTAAGACTACATGGTATGAAAGTCAACTCAACAGCACCCACGTCATAAGATTTGCAACCAAAGTAGACTTTTACCATCAACCCTTGACCTAAGCTAGACTACCTAATTATCATGCACGGGTTTGACTAACTTATGACATTTAGGCTGTCATGCTGAGCACTGGGGCAATTTTTGCAATTTAGTAATCCAGACAGTGACAAGGAGGAGCATGAGTAGTTGCACGCTAAGCTAAAACAATCTAGAAGGTAAAGGTACATGGGTCTACAGGTGGAGTTGAGGGGAATCCCCCCACGTTGCAATAATTAGTAATAGACTAACCCTAGTCTGAGATATTGTTGAACACCCTGTGGTAGGGGTGTAAGAATACTACCACCGTAGGTCCTGCGTGTCATAAAAGGCAACTAAAAAGACAGCTGCCCCTCTCAGTCTTACTTTTTACGTAAAAGGCGAGGCCCACCGCCAATAAGTGTGGAAACTGCTGCCTTGCAGTATTGCTTTTCAGTCAAAGGCAAGGCCCACTGCCAATAACTGTGGAAACTGCTGCCTGGCAGTCTTACTTTTTAGTCAAAGGCAAGGCCCACCACCAATAACTGTGGTTGATGACAGCAAAGGGCTGCAGTGTAAACCCTTGCCAATAAACCATGCATGATGTTGTGAAAGAAAGGCACATCAGGCAACCAACCCCTTAGTGCAGAGCTAACGGTGAGAGAGAAGAAGAGTCCGAGAAGTTGGAGAGTAAGATTGCAGTGAACAAGAATGGAAATAAAGTAGCTTTAAAGGGTTAGAAGTGGGTGAAACTTGGGTCCAAAGCAACATTACAAACACAATTTTGAAATAGTTGAAATCCAAAGAACCATTTGCCTTGCCTATCATCTCTACTCCATCAGGTACCCATCTAAAGAGTAAAAACTAAATAGTAAAAAGCGCAGGAGAAACATCAAAACTGGGTCTAGACCTATTTTGATTTGGCTCCTCTCGACAAGACCACATACAAAGTTGGCCACATGACGGTCTAAACCTAGGCCTACCTTGACACGTTATAGGTAGGCTACCTATGGTAAGAAGCATTTATATTTAGCCTAAACCACCTTACAATTAGGTATTTCAGCACATTTTCTGTCACGTACCTGTTGTAATATTTTAATTAGAACAGGAACACACCAAAATAGACCAGATAAGCTTTCCTGAGGGTAGTATTGGTCCAGGTCTAGTTTTGCATGGCTGGATAGCCTGAACATACTACTCCTAAACATTTTGTAGTTTTTATCTCCCTCTCAAAAGAGGAGTACTTTGCTTACCTGAATAATTAAATCTGATTTTCATTCCTTCTTTTACCCCTGAATCTTACGACTTTTACGCAACACATAAAACTGACAATTTTTGTGCAACAACATACGTTTGCTGCAGGGACGCCTCACAACAAGTTCTGACACAGTGCTGCCGTTGTATCCGCATAAAGTTTCCGCAAGCGCTTAGTTACGTTTTTCAAGCGATGCTTGTTTATTTCAAAAGTATATAGTCTTTGGTTTACTTTTGGCCTTCTATACGAAAACAAAGAAAACGAAATTCTCACCTTACTCGGTAAACTAAATTATTTATTTTTCTAATTGTGAACAATGTTTCATCCGAGTCTGTCACTGATATGTGTAATCTTCTGAATCGATGTGTTCGTCACTATTTGACCATATAATTATGCACTGTTCCTCGGCATCATTATTAACATTTTTTAGGCTGTGTGTCACATATTATAACACTAGTGCATGCATTGATGTGTTCATCACTATCTGACGATATAATCATGCACTGTTCCTCATCATCATTATTAACATTTTGAGGCTGCGTGTCACATACAATAACACTATTGTCTTGCTCATTTTCATTTTTTTTTTTTTTCATCATCAGCTTCGTCTGAAGATGAGTAATCTTCAGGAAAAAAGACTTTTAATATGTAATCATGTGAATCATATGAATCCACTAATTCATTGTCGTCCTGAGTTTCACAAATTTCAACTTCAGTTTCTTCTTTGGAAAATAGTTTTTGCGGGCAAAAATTCGATATATAATCACGCGATTTGCGGCCACTCATGTTTTCTTCATTTATAGGCCATCTGCTGTGTATGGTCACTAGTAAGTATCAACGGGATAAAACAATGAACTCATATGCATGACAATGGATTGGCGATCTGGGAAGATAGAATACTTAGTCCGCAAATTATGGTTGCCACTTGGTCTTTACGAGTTTTACAGAGCAGAGATGCAAGTATATATAATATAAGAAGTTTCACTGTCATGAAACGTGAGCTCCAAAGATATATTTTTGAAACTCTGGACATTACCTTTGTACATAGCAAATTAATTAAAAGCGAGAATTCTGGCACTGAAAATCCTTCGTTGAAAACACTGAGTATCGCACTTGTTTTAGAGTACTACCTATAGGCAATAAAACTGTATGCCCATAGGAGATTGTGGAGGTAATTGATCACTTGTTCACTGCACCTATTCGTAGGATATAATGATCATGAACTTCACACATAGGGATTTGAACGATTTATATAAATTTCGTTATACTTAAGGTACATTACTAATATATATATATATATATATATATACTTGCATATATATATATATATATAGATTATATATAATATATATATATATATATAGGACTTATATATATATTATTTATATATATATATATATATATATATATATATATATATGAATATATACACATATATACATGTATATATACATATATATATAACATACATAATACATATATACACATGTACATATGTATACATATATATATATACATATGTTTTATATATGTATATATAAATATATATGTATATTATATATGTATATATACATATATACATATACATATATTATGTATATATGCATATATACAAATACATATACACTCATATATACATCTAATAAAAGGAGCCCATAAAAACAAAAACCCAAAATATAGAGAAGAAAACTACTATATTTCAGAGACTGCTGTCTCCCTCTTCAGGTAGATGAATGAGAAAAAGTTTACAGAAAAGGTGGTATTTATACCAAGAAGTCCATCCACAGGCAAGCCAATTTAGGTCACCCCCACTGATGATCTTCCTTTAATGTTCTTAAGCGTTGGTTGAATAAAAATCTTGTCGATCGTGACAGGCCTCTCCCGCCCTCCCGAGACACGTAGCGTGCCCGCCCGCCCGTCACAGGAAGTATGGCGGGCCTCCCGCCCGCCCATCCTGGGACATGTAGCGGGCCCCGCCCGCCTGTCCCGGGACATGTCGGGCCACTCGCCGCCGGTCCCAGGACACGTGGCGGGCCTCGCCCGCCCGTCCCAGGACACATGCGGGCCTCGCCCGCCTGTCCAGGACACGTGGTGGGCCCCGCCTCTGCCTGTCATGGAATGTGTGGTGGGCCTGCCCGCCTCCCGTCCCCTGACGCGTGGCGGACCCCCCCCCCACACCTGTCCTGGTACGCATGGCGGGCATTGCCCACCCCCCATCCTAGGATGCGTGGCGAGCCCCGACCCTCCCGTCCCGGAATGCGTGCGAGCCTTGCCCGCGCGTCCCGGGACACATGTCGGGCCTCTCCCGCCCGTCCCACCCCGGACACGTGGCGGGCCTCGCCCGCCCATCCTGGGGACACGTGGCGGGCGGCCCCCGGTCAGTTCTGGGACACGTGGCAGGCCTTGCCTGCCCACCCGTCCCAGGACACGTGGAAGGCCTCGCCCCCCCATCCCAGGAAACGTGGCGGGCCTCGCCCGCCCGTACCGGGACACGTGGCGAGCCTCGCCCGCCCATCCCGGAACACGTGGCGCCTCGCCCAGCCCGTCCCGGGACACGTGGCGGGCCACGCCACCCATCC
>NC_087217.1:723621-762082 GCF_015104395.2 Macrobrachium nipponense | reverse complement strand
GCATGTGTGTAAGTGTGTATACAAGTGTTCAAGGGTGTGTGTGTATACATGTGTTCAAGGGTGTGTGTATGCATGTGTGTGTATACTTGTGTTCAAGGGTGTGTGTATATACGTGTTCAAGGGTGTGTATGCATGTGTGTGTGTAAGTGTGTACAGATGTGCTCAAGGGTGTGTATGCATGTGTATGTGTGTATGCATGTGTAAGTTTGTGTATGCATGTTTATACATGTGTGTTCCTGTGTATACATGTGTGTAACCGTGAGTGTGTGTAAGTGTGTATGCTCTATAATTTCACGCAGCAATTAAATTTTATCAACCGTGAAAATAAAAACTTAAGAAATATATTAAACAAGATTTATTTCATCATATATAATTAATAATAATAAGTATAGAGAGAGAGAGAGAGAGAGAGAGAGAGAGAGAGAGAGAGAGAGAGAGAGAGAGAGAGAGCAGTATTAAAAGCAAAAACTTTGAAATTGACAAGGAGCCAATGGGGGGGGGGGGGGGGGGGGGGGGGGGGGGTGGGGGGGGGGGGGTGGAAATCGTACTAGAGACGTTCTCTTCCATTGTCGCAGCTGAAACCTGTCAATGGCCGTCACGATTAGGTTGACATCAAGGAAGTTTTTGTAACTTTTTCACACAACGTTTTCTTAACTTTACGTCAAAGAGAAAATCGTTAAAGAAATGAGGATTAAAACCATATAATAATAATAATAATAATAATAATAATAAGAATAATAATAATCCCCCTTATTACAGTTATTCATATTACATCGTTAACATGTGAAAAGCACACTTAGGTCTATATTAACGCTGCCGTCAATGATCAAGAGAGAGAGAGAGAGAGAGAGAGAGAGAGAGAGAGAGAGAGAATTTCAGTACATTAAAAGGTTACATACTCGAGTACCACATAATATAGATTTAGCACAACAGAATTCCAGACGAGCTTCCACATCCAGTCTAGAATTCCAGACACCTTTCCATTTATCATTCTTCATAAATTTCCAGAGAGCTTCCATATCCAGTCCAGAATTCCAGAGAGCTTCCATTCCAATCAGGAGAGCCCGTGCATGCACCCACTCTCTTTACAAACTGGACCTCGAACTGTGTCGACATTTAAGAAAAATGATACTTCGTTGCTAAGTCCAGAAATAAAAACTCTCTCTCTCTCTATGTAGCAATTCATCATAAAAATACAAATCGAGAGAGAGAGAGATAACGGGCGTTTCAGTAACTATAGGCCTACCACAATAGACTGCTATTCCAGTTACACATTCGTTCAATTACCTTTTTACATTTAAGACAAAGAGATGTAACCCTCACCCCTTCCCTCCCACCCCCCCCTCTACCAATACATTTCACACAAAACGCCAACTCTATCCTCTCCAACACTTTCTCCCCATCTCCAACACCTTCCTTCTCCCCAATCTCCAACACCCGCCTCGGGAAACGGGTGGGGGGAAGAGATACTGCCTCTTTGGGCACATTCCAGCTTCACCTACTGACATACTTTTTGGTATGTTTTCAGCAGTCAGTTTCGCCCAAGAACTCAACTGTTTTTGTTGAGTAGTTGGGAAAGTCAGTGGGAAGAAAGAGGGAATATGGACGGAGGTATAGCAAAAGGTTAGAAAGAGGTTGCAGCAAGCACAGTCCAGAATAATTTATACAGTCCTCATCAAAAGCTGTATAAGTGAGACGATTTTAAAAGACATACGCTTTAAATAAAGTCTATTATAGTCTAATTCCTTACTGTTAACTTTTATGTGTGAATAATGACCCCCAAAACGTAAACCAGATCATTGCAACTTCAGAAACACAGGCCTGGACGCTACGTGTTAACTGGGTGCATGGGCCACTACCCACCCACCCACCTACTACTACTAGATTACTTTCGCCCAAAATGTCTGCTCAAGTGATTATAAACGTTAACTAAAACACTACATACTTCTTGAAAATGTCACAGAGCTTGTCAATCTATCTGTTGCTGAAGGTAAGAAAAAAAAAAATAAATACAAATATTCACCTAGATATGACATAGAGCAGTGTTGTTCCCTCCAGTTTTCACACAAACACACCGTGTGCAGACAATTTTTCGAAAAACCATTATTCGAAAGGCAAGTGTTTGAAAAAAAAAATTTCGAAAACCAAATACTCGTAAACAATAGTTCGAACGTGTAATTGATCGAAATAACAAACAAATAATTCGAAAATAAGCAGTTTTTCGAAATAAATATTGTTCGAATTCACGAGTAACGTCGACTTGTTAAAAAAAGCGGCAGTTTTGTATGTTAGCACTTTCTCTCTCTCTCTCTCTCTCCCAAAGTGTAGTTATTCGAGAAACAACTCAATCGCATTGTTGGTATTTTAATTACCTTAAAACAACTTATCGCATTGTTTGTATTCTATTTACCTTCAACTATAAATAAACATAAACATAAAACCGTTAACAAATCCTTAAAAGCTTAAAGTTCCCATTGTTATTTTGGACGGTTTTCCATTTAGTAGAGAAGCTCTTAAACCCTATGATGGCTGAGTTCGTTCAAAGTGAACAAGGAAAGCCCATGTTATTAGTTAATGGACATTTATTTGCTAAAGACAAGCAAATGCAAGATAAAATTTGTAAATTACTGTAAATGTCGCGCTATAACAGTAAAAGAAGATGTTACCGTTTCTAAAGAACATAATCATGCAGGTGATCCAACTGGCGTAGAAGTGCGGAGATTTATGGAAAAAGTGAAAGACGACGCAAAAGGAAGACGTGATTCCCCTCAGTATATAATTGCAAATGCATCTTCCGGATCTTAGCGCGTCTGGAGCTCAGGGATTGAATCCAGCTGTCAACAGTATTAAGCGCTCAGTTAGAAGGGTTCGCTTAGAAGAAAATTGTGGACTATCTACACCCTGTCATAGGAAGGATACAGTATTCCCAGTCGAGTAGTATATATGAGGACTTTCAAGAATGAAGATTTTCTTCTCTTTGACTCAGGTCAGGAAGAAGAGTTTTCAGTCAAAATTCGAATGCTATTAGCATCGGCATTTATCCCAGAAGAAAGTCATTGAAACCTTTGAAAATTTAGGAGAAGATTATCTTCACCTGAATTACTTCCGGTAATAGATTATTTTGAAGATAAATTGTGCAAAGATATGCTAAGGAAACTAATAAATTTAAACTAAATTAATCGTTTATTAACATCAATCATATTATCCTACATGGTTAGAAAATAACGTGGTTAGATTAAAAGTTATGTTATAGATTCGAACAATATTCATTTCGAAAAAAAAAACTGCTTATTCGAATATTTTGTATTTCGATCAATTGTAAATTCGAACAATTACAACATCCGAAACTATTGTTTTTCGAATATTTGGATTTCGAAAAAAAAACTTTCCGAAAAATTGGTCCGCAAATCCCACAGACACACACACACACACACACACACACACACACACACACATATATATATATATATATATATATATATACCTTATACAGCAATTTATTAATAAACTCACATATTAGAGAGAGAGAGAGAGAGAGTTTATGAGGTTCGGCGGGGAATGATAGGTTTGGCTTCCTTACCAGCCAATACCAGCTAAGTACCTAAGAGGTAGTACTAACACGCCTTTAAGTGGCAAAGAGCGTCTCTGTCTCTGTCTCTCTCTCTCCAGCATGCATCATAACGGGGTATTTGACTTTCTCATGTGAATACCCGTCATCGATCGATCGAGAGAGAGAGAGAGAGAGAGAGAGAGAGACTGGCGCTCTTGTATCCACTCTATAGGCGTGTAGTACTACCTCCTCCTCCTCTCTTGGGTATATTTAATTAGCATGGCCAGTTCACGTTCTTCATTCACCGTATTGACATGACATTCGACTGTGCACTGTGAATATGAAGCCCTGATCTGTGTCTATTGAATTATGTAAAAAATAAAACTAAACTGTTTTTAAGAATAAAAACTCAAGATCTTCGGTGACTTCTGATTCGTATATGTTAAATTTAGATTGATGACTGACTGACTCTCTCTCTCTCTCTCCCTTCTCCCCCAACCCCCTCTCTCTGCGTCCTGAACTCTTCGATGAAGAAACTTCAGCAGAAAATGATATGGAGAAATGTGCGAATTCCTGATAGGTTGTGTGTGTGTGTGTGAGAGAGAGAGGAGAGAGAGAGAGAGAGAGAGAGAGAGAGAGAGAGAGAGAGAGTAGTTGACTAGAACTCCGCCCAAGACTCTTTATTGAATATATCGTAAAATGTTAAGAAAACGAAAGAAAACCATTATACGTCTAAAAACCAGGATGTTTTTTTTTGCCTAAGCACACCTTGATGTTTTCTTTCTATTCGAGGAAAAAAAAGCATCGAAAGAGAGAGAGAGAGAGAGAGAGAGATTGACCATAACATAAATAAGTGATCGGGCAAATCGAGCAAGTGTGAGCAATTGAAAGAAACAGGGGCAGGCAGGCTGACTGACTTCCCAGCTGACCCCCCCCCCCTCCCCCTCTACCAATCCCCACCCACGTCAGAGGGAGGCTTACAGACCCCCCTCCCTCCCCCCCCCCCGCCCACCACCCCATAACCCACAACAGTCCCCTACCTACACACCAACCCCCTCCTCTCGCTCAGCGCAGCCATGCTCCCAAATACTCGCTCAGTGCGAGACTTCAGATTTCGTATTGTTACTGCCTTCCATTTCATTGTTTTTTTTTTATGCTGTATCGTTGTTAAATGAGTGAAATTCTCTTCTTTAATTTTTTATTATTAATTTATAAGTGAATTGTTACTGCTATGAACTATACTACATAGAACAGTCTCATGTTTTTAGTTGTTACTTGTTGGCCGTTTCTAATCCAGGACGCCCTTTTTCAAATTAAAACTTTTTTTTTTTTTTTCATCTCAGATGTATTTATTTTGATCACACTGCAAATTCCGCGTTCACTGTTTGTGATCTTCCCACATCACAGCGTCGGTTAAAAAAAATAAGGTTTGAAGTTTCTTTTGAATTTAAATCCTCAATCTGCCTCAGTTCAAGAGGAAGACGCTGTTGGATAGTCTATGAGTTGCTTTTTTTTTTTTACATAATGGAAAACATTGAAAGCAAACAGCAGTATTCAGTTCTTAAGGGAAACACTAGAAGTATTTTTGCTTTCTTGTTATACCTTGGTTAGTGACAATTTGCTTGAAATGAAATCAAATAAAATCATCATTATATTTACACACTTACCTCTTCATAGGTTTTCACAGGACGAACTATATAATATAATGAAGCTATATACGTAGCACTTCTCACTTGCAATACGCTCTGCAGTACTATAACCAGACAGACATATGTACGCACAACTGTCATCCTCCTATCCATACACACACACATACACACACAGATGGACGTCATGTATAAGGTTACAAACATTTATTGAGAAATTAGGTTCGTGCTAATTTGTCCGTGAACGGCCATCGCTTATACTTGCATTACCTCTACTTTCTCATGCACGCACACAAACGTAAAAACACACTGATTCAGCACACACACACACACAGAGCAGCAGCTAGTATTTAAGGTGGGGGGAGGGGGGGGGGGGGGGGGGGGTTGGGGGCGGCTGGCAGGGGTAATGTACATAGAAAGCCTTTACTGATATCCCTCCCTCAAGACTTCTGCTTTTAATTCCCTCTTTTATGGGTTCCCTGCGAGCTAATCTCTCTCTCTCTCTCGTCTCTCTCTCTCTCTCTCTCTCTCTCAAATCTCTCTCTCTTAATAAAAACATTCATGCCGGTCCCTCCAAGGTTTACTTAGCCAAAAAGTTATATAAAATAATTATTAACTCTAAAAATACGACGAACCGGACAGATAAGAAAAAAGATAAAAAAAAAAAAACTGGCGATCTTTTGGGAACAAAACAAGCAGACAACGTTGTCTGAAAACGTTGTTATAAACAAGAAAACAATTTGCAAATACGAATGCTACGGCCTCCTCTTTCTTACTCTCTCGCTTCAAAATGAATTTTTTAAAAAATTAAATATAAAGCCTAGAGTGAGTCTGCCAATAACTTTTTGTACTTTTCATACTTAACATCTCGTCGATACCCTGTGATGGACTCTGTAAGTGTACTTTAGAAGAAGGACTGAATGAAGATTGCAATGTCGTCTATACTCTATTAAAGTCTATAAGATAGAGGCAGACGGTTAAAACCGATAACATGTAAACTCTGGTGTCACCGGCATTCGATTAGTTGCGCCGGATTCTAAATATTTCAAAGAAAAAAATAGTTATTAATTTCTCTTAAATCATTTTCCAGTCATTCAAAATCAATGCTAATTCTGTCATGATGATGGATTGATACTTATTAATGATTGAAAGCAATACTCATATCCAATAACTTCGTGGAAATATACATCTATATAGTAAATGTGACTGTGTCGTGAAGGCTTTCGGAGGCGTTGTGAGTCACTCGCTCCGAACGAACGAAGGCTTCACTTGATGACGTTTTTGTTTGTGTAGATTTTTCTTATCAGAGCCTCAACCAACTTGAAAGGGAAACCTTGCTTTTATGTTCCTTTGGAATAAAGGTCAAAATAAATGTATTGAGGATTTTGAAATGTCACTAAAATATTCATATTATATCCCTGTTCGGAAAAGGTTTGTATCCTGTACTACAAGCAATACTCTAAGTTCTCTCTCTCTCTCCTCTCTCTCTTCTCTTCTCTTTCTCCCTCTCTCTCCTCTCTCCTCCCCTTGGATGGAATACCGGTTAAATGGTAAATGAAACGTCTGATGACGTCATCAAATAGGGTTAAATTAATCGTGATGATAAAACATAAAAATAAAAAATTAACTTTCTTGCCTCCCATTTAAGAGAGAAGAAGAGAGGAGAGAGAGAGAGAGAGAGAGAGAGAGAGAGAGAGAGAGAGAGAATAGGAGTCTACGATTAATTACAATTTATCTTCACTACTCAGAACACAACAGCACCGATGAGGAGGAGTAGGAGGAGGAGGAGGAGGAGGGGGAGGAGGAGGAGAAATGCACACTACCGACAGAGGAGAGAGGAATGGCAAGTGACGAATGAAGAATGAGAAAAGAGAAACAAAGGAGGAGGAATACGAATGAAGAATTGGTGGTAAGGAATGACGAGGGAGGAATGAAGATTGGGGAAAGGAGGAATGAAGAAACCGTGAGGAATGAGTGACGAAGAGTGAGGAATGTGAACGACTAATGAGGAATGAGTGCCGAGGAAGGAGGAAGGAGCAATAAGAATGAGGGGTGAGTAAAGAGGAATGGAGAAGAAAGAATAAGTCCCAATGCGTAGTGAGGACAGAATGACGAGTGAGTGAGGAGGAATTAGGTATGAGTTGTGAGGAATGGGGAATGAATGTTGGGTATTATAAAAAGAATTGGGAAAAGGTATTGAGGGATAGGGAATGAGTATTGAGGAATGAGGAATGAGCAAGGAATACTGAGGAATGGGTCATGAGTGCTTTGGAATGAGGATTTAGGAGTGAGGAAAGAATATTGGGGTATGAGTATTGAGGAATGAGGAGAGTGGGATGGATATTGATATTGAGGACTGGGGAAGGGGGAATAAGGAATGAGGATTGAGGAATGAGGATGAGTACTGAGGAGTGAGTAATGAGGAATAAGGAATGAGGATTGAGGAATGACGAATAGTGAATAACTAAGATGATGAAACCATGGCCGTTTATTTCGAACGAATCCAGACGGTGAAAATGATATTACTGAAGGAAAAATAGGACTCGATTCATGAATATGAATAATAATATAATAATAATAATAATAATAATAATAATAATAATAATAATAGATGTAATTAATAATGTAGCCCGGGTCCGGGTCTCATGCAGAAGAGTGTGATCCTAGAAACGGGCACACATAGTAAGAAAAGTGGATGACTGCCTAAGGAGGCAGGATGCAACCCGGAATCCCCACACTATAAATAACCACCCAGTCGAATTGGGAGACTGTGATAGAGCAAAAAAAAAAAAAAAAAAAAATTATAATAATAATAATGTTCGTTTCGAGGCGCAACAGAGTCAGTGGCCTTTCACAGACATTCACAGACATCAGCAAGGAACCCTAACTCGTTAGTCGACTTTTGAGGGTCAAAGATGGAGGGGGAGGAAGCACGTTATAAAGGATAGTTCAGACCCGAATCAGGGACGAAAGTCTAGACTTATAACTTGTTGATTTACTTGTTCATGTGATGGCCTTTGTTGCATATATACACACACACACACACACACACACACACACACACATATATATATATATATAATATATATATATATATATATATATATATATAGTTATATATATATGTATCCACGAATCGGCAGTTATAGGGCATGAATGTAAAAGTGATCTCCGAGCAGTTTAATCCAAGGCTTAGTACAATTACAGGGAGAACATTGAGAAGTTAAAGGAAAGTTCTGAGAGAGAGAGAAGAGAGAGAGAGGTGATCACTGTTAAAATAATCATAGCCAGTCCCGCCCCCCAACCCCCCCCTTTTTTTTTTTTTTTTTTACAAATTGGAACAATGAGTGAAAAAAAGGGGTCCTCTTGGCTTAGGTACTAACAGCCGCTTCATGTCTGCATAAACGACTTGATCAGCAACAGAGAGATCCAAATCCTCAAATATACTGCGCCATTTAATTTATTTAATTTTGTCTTGCACGGTATTATTTTTCCGACTTTTTTTTTTTTTCCTCTCCAACAATTGTTAATTCTTTATCCTCTTCGCAAACCTATTATCCTCTAATTCCTTCAATAAGTCAAGACTGATTCGTCGTCAACATAACCTCAACAATTTTGTTACTTTAATAAATCTCCACATTCCTCTTTTTTTAAACTCTTTCCACACATAATGCGTATATATTCATCTAAGCATCTCCCATATTTTATTAAGCGTACTTATTTCATTTTTAAAAAAAGGGAAGCTGCCTCAATAATGAGGAAATATTTGCACAGATTGGAACTTTAGTGAGTTTGTCATTACTGATCGTATTTGCTGCAGTGATTGGCCCTCGTGTCTGTTTAATAAGAAATCAATTGCGACAAAACGAACTTTTTTCTGTATCTCGTATCACAACATTTCCGTATCAGTGGGTAATTATAACATCCAAATCAAGGCTCCGAATGACCCAATTAAAACTGGGTTGATGGGAATTAAATGTGTCTGCTATGAAGTAGTTTATTTCAGGTTTTTCTTTTCAGGACTATTAATGTCTCCCTAGTTTACCGAGATTAATAGATTTACTTTAATTGATAATAATTACATTTTAATCAAATACAGCCGAATGAAAAATGGAAAAAAAGGACTCGTAGGATATCTCATCCCTTTACAAGTTGGTGTTAGTTGTTCTTATTTAACAACCTTTCAGTGTCATAAAGTGTCGTGCGACACATTTTTCGTCTGATACCTGAATTTGGGGCCGTTTCTTACTACTTTCTTTCACTAACATTTCTATTTTTAGGTCATCGCTTTTGCCCCCCAAAAAAGAAAAAAGAAAGTTTTTAAGGACAAAATATATCGTTTCAACAGTAAGGAAAAGTTGCTCTATACTTTACTATTTCAAGGAAAAACTGTCAGCAAGTCGTGGGGTAAGTTTCTTATATCAGGTGTGTCAGTATCTAAAAGCTTTCAGTATTTTCCAATAATTAAAAATAAAATGATTTTAATTGCAAGGAAAATGCTATGCAAATGGATACAAGAGATGGACCAGGCCTTATAAGACTTTCATAAATGAAAGTCTTATTAATGCAACAGTCACCTATAGATATATAAGGTTGAGAAGGTAATACAGTATAGCTTGTCTCTGAATATGTTAACTGAATCATACATAAATAATTTAATTTCTCTAAAAAAAGGTCAGCAGCAAACAAAGAAAAAATGTGTACATGTATGTTTACAACGCACTTATTTTTATGAACAATAAAAAGAAATTGATTCTGGAAGTCACAGTTCAATAGCTTTCCTATTAATATTTCAATCTTCCCTGTACGATGTGAACAGGGAAGGCAATTCATACTGTTCCAAAAATGTATTTCTCTTCGACTCAGTAGATATGAATGACAATTTCTCCTCCCTACAAGACTGAGTCTGCTTCTCCTTCCACTAACTACCTCACCCGCGGGGGGGAGGGGGAGGGGGTGTCCTTCTCTACTGACCTCTTTTGAGCGGAAAAGATGCATGAAACTTTCCTTCATAGTAAAAAAAAAAAAAAAAATAAAATAAAAAAAAAAAAGGAATTTGTAACCCAAACACAGAAGAGGGATATTTCCCCACAAACCAGGAATTTAAAAAGTGAAATTTCCTATGGCGACAAAATGTAAATATACCTGAAGAGCATTGCCACTTAACACTGTATCAAGGAGGCCCTTTACTCAGGGACATTATTAAAAGAGGAACAATATCTGTTATCATAAAATTGTGTATGAAGGGTATTTTCTCCATAGCATAAAGAGGGATATTCTCTCTCTCTCTCTCTCAAAAAAATATATGAGGATATTCTCTTAAGAAACAAATCTACAGAGGGAGAACGTTCTCTGGTGACAATAAGAAATAAAAAAAGAGAAATTTACTTCAAGACAAATAACCACGAGAAAAAAAAAGATAATTTCTATTTCAACACAGGTAAATGAGATGCATTTCCTTGAAGACGGAATTATAAAAGAGCACTATTTTGTTATGGCAAAAAAATAAGAAAGGAGCACTTTCTGTTGAGACAAAAAAAAAAAAAAAAAAAAAAAAAAAAAAAAAAAAAAAATCTCTGATTACTTTAAGAACAACATGAGAGAGAAAAGGTGTACGGTTTCATTTTGACTGGGAAAATACCACACATATCCCATTAACTGATGGATGAAGGAAAATGTGGACCAGAAGAAGAGGATAATGAAGGTATCACTTATTACAATGAAATATCTGAAAAGTGCTTCAAATAAGATGAAGAGAAATGAAGAATTGAGAAAGATGAAGATATATAGTGAAAATAAATCTACCTGAACATTAAACCTATTTCCACGTAAACATTGAGACATTACATACAAACCCAGAGAGGGAAACAGAGAGCAATAAAGAAGGAGCCGTGGGAATATATCTCGCTTATTGCAAAGACGCAAAGCCCGCCCTCCTCCTGCACGGATTAATCAACCTGGAATGGTCCAGACATCGGGCTGGAACGCACAAGCGGATTGTGACTGCGGACGTCTGAGGGGATGTGAGGGGTTGGGATGAAAAGAGGGAATGAGGGAGGGGAATGGAGGTGGGAAGGAGGAAAAGGGAGCGAAGATTCGTTGTTTCCTCATGGGGGAATTCGGTAATACACAATATGGAATCCAGATATTGACATTATATCAAGAGGGTTAGTTGTGTATTTGACTGCAAGATTCGTATGGCAGGATTCAATTTACTGTTTTACTTTGCATTTGTTTCAAATGCAAGTAATGCACATCGCTCAACGAAGGCTTAATATAAATAATGAAATTTAAGTACAATAAGTATAATTAACGATTTATTATAGACTTTAAAATATACACACCACGATGGCCTGCTGTAAAGGACTATTACCAAAAAGCTACCATCCAGGTTTACGCTGACCAAGGCTTCATTAGTTTAATTAAACAACCTTACAAAACATAGTCCATGGTATACGAGACCATTTGACTTTAACCCATATTTCAGTATTTAAAAAAAAAAAAAAAACACCAAAAACTACGTTACAGTGGCAAAGGGATTATTTCGACTCTGGATAAAGAATCGAATCATAAGTTTAAAGTGGGAATCTCTAACTTTTGTTGCCTCAACTTTTTGGAGAAGTTCTCTGTCTGACTAACCTGATTTTCTCGGTAAGTCTGGACTTCAATGTCTGGATTCCAGTGTTCTTCCTTTTGCACCATAGTTAAGCATTTTGCTTTATTTCACCCTGGTGGAAGTTGATGTATTTCGGCTACAGTAATTCTTTTGGCCGCTATAGGAATTTCTGTAGATCCCGAAACAAGCTCTTTCACTTTCTGGTGTGAGAAATCGATTTTAGAGGATTTGATTTAGAATTCCATTTTAATTTCTCGCTAAAGTTATTCCTTTCAGTACTGCCACCTGAGGATTTCTATTCGTCAAATTTCATCAAAACCCGCCGACCCTTTCTGTGCATATTCCTGCAAGGGTGACCAAAATCATGGCTCCCATAGAAAAACACAATAAAGAAAGTAACATCATGTAATAATTAAGGACCAAAACTGATAATGATATGTTTCAAGTAATCAGACCCCAAGCCGTGACAGTTTCTATTCACATGGAGACAATTTCCTGCCTTATTAGCTGAGAGACTCCCTACAACGTCCACTCACCCTTTCAATTGGCGTTCAAGAATAGAAAGACCCAGTTTATAAGTTTATCTCTCTCTCTCCATACACATATATAAGCGAATACCACAGGAAAAATAATAAGCAGAAATTCGTAGCCGAGCGCTTTCGTCCTTTAATAAGACTCTTTTCTTCTTTTTTTGTGCCTCGACAATGTCTTATTAAAAAACGAAAGCGCTCGGCTACAAATTTCTGCCTATTAATTTCCCTTGGCATTCGCTTGTATCATGAAGTCAAGGGCATCTAATGAGATTTTTTTAAACACACACACACACCTATATATATATATATATATATATATATATATATATATATATATATTATATATATATATATATATTATATATAAGTGTGTGTGTGTGTGTGTGTAAACTTGAAACTTCATATAAAGTGATCGACATAATTGAATATATCAAAATCCTATTCTTTGTTGATAAGGAATTAAGGATATTAGAGAAACTCGAGCGAAAGGCAGTCCAGAATTTAGCTCTCCAAAAACTATCGGTTCAAAAAACAAGGATTCTTGTTGGTGAGAAGGAAATATACAGATTCAATGCAGGGAAATGGAGAAGAAATAACCAAGAACAAAGACAGATAAAATAAGTCAATAAAAAACGGTAATTATAGCATCAATACATAGTAATATCTTATGTTTTTTTAACAATGACAGCTTGGGAATAGAACATCAAATTATATGCAAGATTACCCGCAAAGAATACAAAATAACGATGCTAAATTTACTCTTTACATCAGACCATTTCTAATAAGCATAACATACTAAAGTTTGAAGGAAGGAAAACTTCACTTTTAACGACGAGATTCTTGGAACAAGGTTCATCCATCTTCATCAAAACTTTCGGCGTCTTGTCTTTTCAGAAAGTTTTTTTTTTTTTTCTTCTTCAACCCCTCGAGACCTCCTTCCGTGTAGCGAACTTTTTCTTGGTGAGTATGAGAGCCCATTAAGATAAAACAACTATTCTACAGTGCTCGTTTGTTCTACTATAAACTTGTGAAGTGGATTTGGGAAGAACGAATAATTAATGCACGAATATGGACGTACTTGATTTGAACAAAATCCCGCTCAGAGAATGTCAGTCATTGAACTTCATTTTCCACAACAAAGGAAAAGTGAAAAGAAAATACTATTTAGTTTTGCATTAAAACATAAGTCAGTTTAAGGGGATATTTCCTTTCTCTGCTTCCGTAGCAGATGGCAGGTGAAGCATCAGTTTTCTTTATTTTAGTTCTAGACCTAAAATGATTTATACTTAGACCTTCTCGAATTCACCATAAGTATCGAACAGGGTTAACTTTAGTGATACATAACCATATAATTGCATTTGTACATACATAATAGACATGATTTTGTATGTGTGATGATTCTTAAACAACACAGAAAGACACAGAAAAACACACACGTACATATATATATATATATATATATATATA
Source organism: Macrobrachium nipponense (assembly GCF_015104395.2). Taxonomy (NCBI): domain Eukaryota; kingdom Metazoa; phylum Arthropoda; class Malacostraca; order Decapoda; family Palaemonidae; genus Macrobrachium; species Macrobrachium nipponense. The sequence continues at coordinate 748,270 of NC_087217.1, read as the reverse complement.
TATATATATATATATATATATATATATATGTGTGTGTGTGTGTGTGTGTATACATATTATATTATTGATATGATTTTCTTTGGTGTGTGTACGAGAGAGAGAGAGAGAGAGAGAGAGAGAGAGAGAGAGAGAGAGAGAGAGAGAGAGAGAGAGAGAGAGAGAGACTGACGCCCCTGTAGGTGTAATAAAACACATTTAAATTTAAAGGATTTTATTCATTATTTTATCTATCCAGTGAAGAAACTACATTTCAGACCAAAATGATATTTTGAAACTAAGAGACTGGGTCATCTTATGTAAATTCGAGAGGCATAAAATTAATGAAATAGTTATTAAGAATGTTTTAGAAATATGCATTAATAATGCATTAAATACAATTACTCATTCTTTAAATTCTACCAAAAGGTGAATTTTAGTGAATTTTTAAAGTTGAGTGACAGACTCTGAGAGAGAGAAATCTCCTTCACCATCAAAGGTCAAAAATGGAAGGAAAATTCCTTCCATTTGGTAAATAATACGAATCACCTTTCAACAGAAAAATGGTTCAGTTTTTATAAGAGTCAAGATTCATGGAGGAATCGTAAACTATTAACTATATAAAACATAATTATGGTGACTTAATAAGCAAAATCAGAGATGATGTGAAGACCTGTGACGTCATCAAGTCCTGTCGGTGGAGACTCCGAGGATCCTTCGCTGGATTCAGAGTTTCCTGGAAGGATTCCAGCCTTTGAGTCTCCGAAGTCGCTAGGGTGCCTCGTTATCCATTGTTTGTTTCCATTTTCCAACTCTATTTTCATCTAAACTAAACTCATACATAACACACACCAAAGGAGTTGAAAAAAGAAAAAGAAAAATGTAGGTAACCGACGTCCCATGAGAGAGTTCGGAGCCTCAAAGGCTGGAATCCTTCCTTCCTGGAGACTCTGACTACAGCCTTTGATGGTGAAGGAGGTTTCTCTCTCTCTCAGAGTCTGTCACTCAACTTTAAACATTCACTAAAAATCACTTATTGGCAGAATTTACACATTTGATAACTATTTAAGGCATTCTTAATATAGATTTCTAAAACATTCATAAAAACTATGTCTTTAATTTTATACGTCTCGAATTTACATAAGAAGACCCAGTCTGTGGTTTGAAAAATGCTATTTCATTTAGATGTCTAGTTATGCCACCAGTGGAAAAATATAATGAATAAGATTTTTCAAATTAAGTGTGTTTTATTACACCTACAGGGACGTCAGCCTCCTCTCTCTCTCTCTCTCTCTCTCTCTCTCTCTCTCTCTCTCTCTCTCTCTCTCTCTCTCGGTCGCGCGCTCTCTCGTATTCACACACAACACTACACATTCACCGAAATCATGTATATATATATCTAGATCTATATATATATATATATATATATATATTTATATTATATATATACTATTACATTTAAGGGACCAAACTGTCTTCTCATCAGGTAGGAAATGAATGAGAAATGTTAAAAATAAAAAGCAGTATTCATTCCAAGATGTCACCTCGTTTTCTATTAATACTTTAATCCCGGCTTCTCGCCTAGACATCTGCTGCAGCTTCCGGATCCTGAATTTGGAAAAAGGAAAAAGTTTTGTAGAGAAATGTCAGTTTTCCTAAAGAAGTCGAGAGTTGAAATATTTATCTATACTATGGCACCAAAATAAAAAAAAAAAAAACAAAATGGTACAGTGATATATCGGTCCAATAAGGCTGGATAAGTGACATAACTAAATCCAGATACTTGAGATAATAATAATAATCAATAATAATAAATAATTAATAATAATAATAATAATACTAATAAAAACAATAAAAATTAACGACCCGGAGAACAGTACACACCTTAGTCCATGAGAGTAAGGTCATATTTTGTGCCAGAAATGAAAAATCATTCTCACAAAAAAGGCCTAAAATCCCCTGTGTTTGGAATATACGCAATATTTGGCATTCTCAAAATAAAAACGGCTTCCATATGAAAATGTTCCATACCTCGGCATTATTCAAATATATTTTGTGGGCTATGAATTCATAATATGCAGACGAATTCCTAAAAAGGATGAAAATCAATAAAAAGATAAATCCACTCATCAGAGAAAATATCTTCAAAAGCCAGGGTAAAATATTTCCCTCAAATTTCTTTCAATAACATATACTCGCATATTCAATCATTCCCCGGGCTATTTCCTTATTTTATAGAAATTTTGTAATGTATAGAGAGGAATAATTCCTAATGGCATAAAGTACCTCAAAATTGGGTTAAATGTGTAAAAAACCGGAAACACGAAGGAAATTGAATGAGAGCAACTATGTCGTTCTGTACGAAAAAAAGGGGATGATACAAAAATTTAATCATTTTATTTCTTTATCTCTAAAATGTTTCTTGCGAAGATAACAGAGAAAAAGGAGCCAATTAGGAGGGATATCGGGATATAGAGTTTTTTTTTTTTTTTTTTTTTTTTTAATTCAAACATGAAATATTTTTATTTTGTTGCACGATTGAAGTGAAAGGCAGTTATTGAAAAATTTGCAATAAAAGGTGAAATCTCTCTCTCTCTCTCTCTCTCTCCTTGTCGGAAAACTAGGGAAAAAGTTCCGAATTTTTTGTTTTCACCATAATTTAAAGAAAAAACTTACTACTCAAAGCATGGGGAAGTGAATTAGACTTGAATATCTGAAAGATTTTATTATTATTATTATTATTATTATTATTATTATTATTATTATTTATTATCTGATATAGGGGCAGAAATATAAAGCACCATGTTTTAGTTATGTGGTCATGTTAATGACCGTTTAAATAAAACTTCCATCCAATTGTTGTAGTTTCATTGTTAGCAAAAAACAGTATCCTATGTGTGGCCTCATTTATAACAGACTAACTAGTATGATTTGCCCGAATATCAACTGTTAATAAAAGTAAAACATTCTCGTTTACGAGAGAGAGAGAGAGAGAGAGAGAGAGAGAGGAGAGAGAGAGAGAGAGAGAGAGAGAGAGAGAGAGAGAAAGTTAAAACATATCAAACGAAAACGAGAATAATCTGTGTCTAACAGAGTTACTGAATGTGGAGTCTAGCTGGGCAGGAGCCCATTCACAGGTATCTCCTAAGTTGCTTCTGAATTCGATGCTATTGCTTCGACGGTGATTTCCTCTGACAGAAATTGCTTCTAGTGGGCTTCCATTTAGACCGACGAATAATATATATGCATGAATGTGTCAAGCGCTACATATTTCCTTTCCAGAGAGAGAGAGATAAGTAGAGAGAGAGAGAGAGAGAGAGAGAGAGAGAATACCACTTCAGTATATCCAGACCAAAATTAGACGTTCCCTAAACACGCTTTCGGAGAATTATTAATAACCCAACGGTGTAAGCTTACGCGGAAACAGAAGGACAAATAATATCCATTGATAAACAGCAAAAAGGCTGGAACGTATAGAGATTTTTGCAGTCTGCTAAATAGAATTAAATGTAAATAAAAATGTCATAATCATACTACGGAAAAATGAACGCAACGCATTAAACGCCCAACACCCAAATGCAAATAAATAAATGATAAATATAAATATATTAGGAAAGGTATAATTCCTGACTCCAAACTACATTAATTTTATGCTAACTTATGCCAACAGATTGGGCCGAGGCCAGCCCCCCCCCCCCCTCTCTCTCTCTCTCTCTCTTCTCTCTCTCTCTCTCTCTCTCTCTCTCTCTCTCTCTCTCTAATAAAAAGAGAAAAAAAAAAGAAAAAAAAGGGAAGAAACACAGATTACTAAGACATAAACAAGCTGTCAGGGGGAGGGAGGGCTAACACTACAAAATAGAAGTAGCTATATATATAATATATATATATATATATATATAATATATAATTATATATATAGATATATATAGATATAATACATATCTATATATAGTATTATATCTATCTATCTATCTATCTATGATATATATATATATATATATCATATAATAAATGTATATTTAAATGTGAGTATATGCGCGCTTGTGCGTACGCTTATATATCGCTACGAAATGAAGCTAAGCTGTCATGAAAATAGTTTAGAAAAAGCAATTTCAAATATGCAACGAAAAAGAAAAGTTGGGTGAAGTACTACAATCAATCAAAGGCGCAATAATGATTCCTATGTGAAACTGGCCTTGCACTGGTTTTTCCTAGGGGGGGAACTATGAAAAAAAAAGAGCGCACTTGTACTACGATCAAATTATAGTAAGTACTCACTTGCACGCGCAAGTTCTATTACCCAGGAGTGACTTTACCTGAGAGAGAAAGAAACACGAAATATATTCTGATCGACCCAGCAACGAAATTTGACTACTTTATGTAGTATTGTTGAATCATGAAATAACCAACAAAAACATTAACGATGGCTAACGATAGCAACGAGAACAATAATCGTAATTGTAATGAAATGATAATAACTGTCAAATGTCAAAATGATGCTTACTAACTCATTTATCAGTATGTGTTCAGCACAATATTTAAAACTTTAAACACTATAAATTTTTCCGGTGCATTCATTTAAAATCGTCTCTTTTAATGAAAATTAAAGGCTTTTATTATCTCTTTTTTAAGGATTTTACATTTATAATGACTGATGCTCATGAGATGTAACTGGATAAAAACAGGAATTCTCGCTTAGCGTCCAATAAATTGACGTCAAACAGTTATTTGACATCTGGTTTAACAAGTATTTAGAAGTCCTTGTCTACATCTGTCCAAATAGAAACAAATGCAAATTAAACTTGTAAAATATAAACTACATTTCAAATCATTTTTAGATTTTTTTGTATTCAGAAGATAAAAGACACGAGTAAGACAGAAACACTTTCTGAAAGGCAAAGAGATGTCAACGCACACGATAGCCGTACAAAAGAAAAAGTAATTCCATTATGTGGATTATTTTCTAACATTTTTTTTTTTCACCATCTATTTTCCTATTCGCTCTGTTTCACTATTTGTTCGTAAGTGGGCATTCCATCTAGTGGAATCCTCTTCATGAACTAACGGCATTTCCGGATTGTTTCACATACGCATAACCATTCGTACGAAATCATAACCACACAAGTTAGGTATCACTTCCGATACATGTCCCCCTCCCATTTTCTTTACCATCTTCTACCATACTATAGTAGATTTACATCAACCGTGCATCTGATGTCTAGGCCAGTCCCTTACGACGCTCCTGATTGGCAGTTGATAAGCCAATCAAGCCAACCACAGGGCTGGAAGCTCTCAGTATCTCCTGAGATATACTTTTGAAACACATGTCCCTCAGGAGCAGTGGAACACAGATCCTACCCATGTGAACTCTCTCGAGAGAATGAGTTTCCAGCCCTGTGATTGGCTTATCAACAGCCAATCAGAAGCGTCGTAAGGGACTGGTCTAGACATCACATGCACGATTGATATCAATCTACTATAGTGAACACTGCTTTTAAATTTATTCTTAATGTTTTTCATTTCCTCACTCATTTCCTTCGTCCTACCTTAGTCTCTCATTCTCAGTTTTCCTTGGGGTACCATTGCCAAATAATGTCAGAATGAAATAGAAAGTAGTACTCGCCATTCGTTCCAGCGCCTCAGCAATTGGCATTGTGGGTAAGGTCTGGAATTCGTAGATCCGAATCTCGCATTTGTCCTTTTCTCATTCATTCTTACTTAAGTCTTCCTGCGATCGTCTTCCGTTAATGAATTCAAATGAGAGGGTGAAGACAAAGGAAGGAGAGAGAGAGAGAGAGAGAGAGAGAGAGAGAGAGAGAGAGAGAGAGAGAGAGAGAGAGAGAGTGTGTCCTCGTCATATTAAAAAACAACTGGCTCGTATTATTATATAAGAATGTCACGTTGATGTTAATGAGACAAAGTTTACTGCTAATGACGACGCTCGGCCTGCAAACGATCTCAATTTGCAGCCACTCAGGTCTGCAAACAAGAGAGGAGAGAGAGAGAGAAGAGAGAGAGGAGAAGAGAAGAAGAGAGAGAGAGAGAGAGAGAGAGAGAGAGGGAGAGAGAGATCTGCATTTTAGGCTTATTATGCGTTCTTATGATGATTATAAGTAGTTTACCATGGAGAGAGAGAGAGAGAGAGAGAGAGAGAGAGAGAGAGAGAGAGAGAGAGAGAGAGAGAGAGAACTAGCGTACTTGTGCGATCAAACTTTACATAATTCGTTTTAGCATCTTCCACATTTTGTTTCGTGTATTCATTTCAATTTTTGAAAAAGGGAAGTTGCCTCAATAATGAGGAAATATTTTCTTTTGTTTTTTAATCATTTCGACATATATGAGGGAGGCCATACGCACAGATTGGAACAATTGTGGGTTTGTTATTACTAATCGCATTTGCTGCAGTGATTGGCCCTCGTGTCTGTTTAATAAGTAATCAATTGCGACAAAACGAACTTTTTTCGGTATCTTGTATCACAACATTTCCGTATCAGTGGCTAATTATAACATCCAAATCAAGGCTCTGAATGACCCAATTAAAACTGGGTCGATGGGAATTAAATGTGTCTGCTATGAAGTAGTTTATTTCAGGTTTTTCTTTTCAGGACTATTAATGTCTCCCTAGTTTACCGAGATTAATAGATTTACTTTAATTGATAATAATTACATTTTAATCAAATACAGCTGAATGAAAAATGAAAAAAAGTTGGTGTTAGTTGTTCTTATTTAACAACCTTTCAGTGTCATAAAGTGTCGTGCGACACATTTTTCGTCTGATATCTGAATTTAGGGCCGTTTCTTACTACTTTCTTTCACTAACATTTCTATTTTTAGGTCATCGCTTTTGCCTCCCATAAAAGAAAAAAGAAACAGTTTTTAGGGACAAAATATATCGTTTCAACAGTAAGGAAAAGTTGCTCTATACTTTACTATTTCAAGGAAAAAACTGTCAGCAAGTCGTGGGGTAAGTTTCTTATATCAGGTGTGTCAGTATCTAAAAGCTTTCAGTATTTTCCAATAATTAAAAATAAAATTATTTTAATTGCATGGAAAATGCTATGCAAATGGATACAAGGGATGGACCAGGCCTTATAAGACTTTCATAAATGAAAGGCTTATTCATGCAACATCACCTATAGATATATATAAGGTTGAGAAGGTAATACAGTATTGCTTGTCTCTGAATATGTTAACTGAATCATACATAAATAATTTAATTTCTCTACAGAAATGTCAGCAGCAAACGAAGAAAAAATGTGTACATGTATGTTTAAAACGCACTTATTTTTATGAACAATAAAAAGAAATTGATTCTGAAAGTCACAGTTCAATAGCTTTCCTATTAATATTTTAATCTTCCCTGTACGATGTGAACAGGGAAGGCAATTCATACTGTTCCAAAAATGTATTTCTCTTCGACTCAGTAGATATGAATGACAATTTCTCCTCCCTACAAGACTGAGTCTGCTTCTCCTTCCACTAACTACCTCACCCGGTGAGGGTCCTTCTCTCATGACCTCGTTTCAGCGGAAAAGATACATGAAGCTTATCTTCATAGTAAAAATAAATAAATAAATAAATAAATAAATAAATAAATAAAAGGAATAAGTAACCATAGGACAGAAAAGGGATATTTCCCACAAACCAAGAATTCAGAAAGTTAAGTCTTCTATGAAGGCAAAACGTAAATATACCGAAAGAGCATTGTCACTTAATACTGAATCAAGGAGGCCCTTTACTCAGGGAAATCATTAAAAGAGGAACAATATCTGTTATCATAAAATTGTGTATGAAGGGTATTTTCTCCATAGCAAAAAGAGGGATATTTCTCTCTCTCTTCTCTCTCTCTCAAAAAATATATGAGGATATTCTCTTAAGAAACAAATCTAAAGAGGGAGAACGTTCTCTGGTGACAAGAAGAAATAAAAAAAGAGAAATTCACAGCAAGAAATAACCACAAGAATAAAAAAGAGAATTTCTATTTCAACACAGGTAAATGAGATGCATTTCCTTGAAGACGGAATTATAAAAGAGAACTATTTTGTTATGGCACAAAAAATAAGAAAGGAGCACTTTCTGTTGAGACAAAAAAAAAAAAAAAAAAAAAAAATCTCTGATTACTTTAAGAACAACATGAGAGAAAAGTGTACGGTTTCATTTTTGACTGGGAATACCACACATATCCCATTAACTGATGGATGAAGGAAAATGTGGACCAAAAGAAGAGGATAATGAAGGTATCACTTATTACAATGAAATATCTGAAAAGTGCTTCAAATAAGATGAAGAGAAATGAAGAACTTGAGAAAGATGAAGATATATAGTGAAAATAAATCTACCTGAACATTAAACCTATTTCCACGTAAACATTGAGACATTACATACAAACCCAGAGAGGGAAACAGAGAGCAATAAAGAAGGAACCGTGGGAATATATCTCGGCTTTATTGCAAAGCAAAGCCGCCCTCCTCCTGCACGGATTAATCAACCTGGAATGGTCCAGACATCGGGCTGGAACGCACAAGCGGATTGTGACTGCGGACGTCTGAGGGGATGTGAGGGGTTGGGATGAAAAGAGGGGAATGAGGGAGGGGAATGGAGGTGGGAAGGAGGAAAAGAGAGCGAAGATTCGTTGTTTCACGGCTGGAAGTATTGACATTATATCAAGAGGGTTAGTTGTGTATTTGACTGCAAGATTCGTATGGCAGGATTCAATTTACTGTTTTACTTTGCATTTGTTTCAAATGCAAGTAATGCACATCGCTCAACGAAGGCTTAATATAAATGATGAAATTTAAACACAATAAATATAATTAACGATTTATTATAGACTTTAAAATATACACACCACGATGGCCTGCCGTAAAGGACTATTACCAAAAAGCTACCATCCAGGTTTACGCTGATCAAGGCTTCATTAGTTAATTAAACAACCTTCACAAAACATAGTCCAGGTATACGAGACCATTTGACTTTAACCATATTTCAGTATTTAAAAAAAAAAAACACACAAAAAACTACGTTACAGTGGCAAAGGGAGATTTATATCGGAATTCGATAAGTTTGTGGGAATCTCTAACTTTTGTTGGCCTCAACTTTTTGGAGAAGTTCTCTGTCTGACCAACCTGATTTTCTCAGTACGTCTGGACTTCAATGTCTGGATTCCAGTGTTCTTCCTTTTTCACCATAGTTAAGCATTTTGCTTTATTTCACCCTGGTGGAAGTTGATGTATTTCGGCTACAGTAATTCTTTTGGCCGCTATAGGAATTTCTGTAGATCCCGAAACAAGCTCTTTCACTTTCTGGTGTGAGAAATCGATTTTAGAGGATTTGATTTAGAATTCCATTTTAATTTCTCGCTAAAGTTATTCCTTTCAGTACTGCCACCTGAGGATTTCTATTCGTCAAATTTCATCAAAACCCGCTGACCCTTTCTGTGCATATTCCTGCATGGGTGACCAAAATCATGGCTCCCATAGAAAAACACAATAAAGAAAGTAACATCATGTAATAATTAAGGACCAAAACTGATAATGATATGTTTCAAGTAATCAGACCCCAAGCCGTGACAGTTTCTATTCACATGGAGACAATTTCCTGCCTTATTAGCTGAGAGACTCCCTACAACGTCCACTCACCCTTTCAATTGGCGTTCAAGAATAGAAAGACCCAGTTTATAAGTTTATCTTCTCCTCTCTCTCTCTCTCTCTCCACACACATATATAAGCGAATACCACAGGAAAAATAATAAGCAGAAATTCGTAGCCGAGCGCTTTCGAATCGCTCTTTATAAAGACGATTGTTCCGAAACTGAACAACCAAACTGCCTCCACCCCTCTGTACCTGGCGTAAACAACAGAGATGCCTTCGTGTTTTGTTTTTGTTTTTTAGTCACTCGTCTTCCTTCTTCTACTTGAAATGGTACTTGAGTTTCGTTGGTGATCTTTTAATTTGCTTTATGTATTTGCAGAGTGGAGGATGACACCACCGGCACTTATTCATGTGTAAATCAATTACAAAACAGATCAGGACGTAAATTTAGAGACACTGAAATCCCCTAACAGAACACTGGGGGAATATATGATAAGGACAGCCCTCAAAATGAAGAATGTTCTCAACCTGGAAAGCGATGGATGTCAAGAAAAAGAAGTGAACGAGGTTGGAGGCTAAAAGTAAAATAGGAATATTGTGTTACATCAAATCTAAAAACATCTATCATTTTTCGGGGTCGCTACTGTTGCAGAAAAGGATAATAGACATGAACTAAAATAAACATTTTGGAGTAGCATAAAGTAAAGTTACACTAAAAAAATGAGTAAAGGAAACGAGAGAATAAAGCTTTGCACTTCATAAGTAGTGTAGTGTGACACCCGCAACTGTGTTTGTGGAGTGAGCGCTCAGGAACCAGGGCTGCAATAGAGTGCCTTCCCCCCCCTCCCTCAACCACCATCCCCCTCCTCCCCTACCATCGTTCCCCACACCTCACTTTATTTCCATCCCCACCACCCCCAGTTACAGCCCCCTTCCGCTCCATCTACCACACCCCTTCCCATTCCCACTAACGCCCCCCCCCCCCGCCACTCGCTTTACCACCTCCACTTCCCTTCCCTCTTCCACCCCCTTCCCCTTAACACGCAAATGACAGAGAGGAGATATGACTTCCATTGGAATTATGGCGCGAACCTCAGCACAATCGTTTGGAATCGAGAGAAGACGTTGCAGTTTACGAGGAAAAGCTTTTATTCAAGGACACGTCCCGTTTCTCGGCCCCTAGCCGCCCCCACCTCTCTCTCTCTCTCTCTCTCTCTCTCTCTCTCTCTCTCTCCCCTTATGAGATCACACCAGAGAAAAGAGGCGAGAGAAAGTCTTATGAAATATGAGAGAGAAAATGATGGAAATAGAAAAATAAACTCCGCCGTCAGTGAGAGAAAACTATTTAACTGATGCTAAAACGGCAGAGGAAGGTGGTTGAACAAAACGTATTGTGATCTAAGCGTGGAGAATCCAGGCTAAGCCAAATTGTCCAACGGGCCTTTTTAATAACATTACCAGTAAGAAAAATGCTGAAGAAACAACCTAAGATTTCATTGCATGATATCTGTGCTGTTTAGTAAGGTACCCATTAAGGTAACGTGAAAAAATGAAGGTATAAATAGCACCATTAAAGCTATAGAGAGTCGTCAACAAGGAGTGGCTCTCCCTGCCGAGAGTGACCTCGAGCGGCAGTTTGAAACAGACATGTGGTACTAACAGTAGCTCCTTCTAGGCCTATATTCCATCAAACAAATTTTCGATGATAAGCAATAAATAGCATCACTATGAGAACGACATGCCACTCTTTTAACAAACTGCATTTCTAATTTCCCGAAATTATGAAAACACGTTTCGCAAAAAACGATATTTCCCGGCATGCGTAGCATCTAGGTAACAAACTGAAGACAAACCAAGCTACAAAAGTCATCTCTTTCTATTCAAAGGCTTTGGAACAATACTTGGGAGGGAATTTTGAAAATATGGACTACTATAACAACGTCATTTTAACTTATATGGACCAACATTGCTCTTAACAGACGGTTTTTCATTTGCATGATGATTCGTTAACTTTTATCCCAGGAAAAAACCTACCTTTATATATTCTAAATGAAGCTATAGAATAAGGATTGAAGGATAAACCACTTTACCAAATGAAAAGTTTACGGGCATAGGCCTCGTCTGGCCTACCAAACTTCATTTACATGCAACTAGCAATCTCCGAGTCGTCATAGCCTCACGTGAAATTATTGACAAGAAATAATATAACTTGAACCAAGATTAGCGACATATATGAAAGATGCAGCGATTGTAAATCCAATGACAGAATTGGTTTTCCAAGGTTTGTTGACGTCGTCCTGAAATACTCCCACCGAGAGAGACTGACACCTTCCGGGATTTCGTTGAGAAACCATAAGTTTGATCAACTGCATTTTGCTCAAACAACTCTATAGCTGTTATTACATGACTGAAGCTGTAGAACTAATGGCATCATTTATTGTGGTCTACTTACTGAAAAAAAAAAACTCTTAATGACTGACAAAATAGAGCCATTGTCCTTTTGCATCACTGCAACGTTTGACAGAGGAGACGTCGACACAACCAGTAACCAAAAGGCCTTACTTGCTTACTACCGAGAATTTTCAATAACGAGCACGGAATATTTTAAAGTATTTCTTTTACTCTATATAATGCAGAATATAGTATAACAAGAATGATTTTATTTGAAAACTGAAATCACCACAGTATTAACGTGCCACGGTCACAATATGCTGAAAATCAGGACAAGTCAAGAGAGGAAGCCAGCAAGACACTTTCCACCCTGGCACAGAATTATGGCTGTCACCTTCACTTAATCCAAAGACAATCAGAAACAATGATATTCTGAGCATTACCCGACACGTCTAATATACACGTCAAAAGTTATTATAACAACTTGCATTTGTATTTATTCATTTATTTGTCAGCCAGATCTCTTTTTAATCTACCTACAGTGCGATGAAATAGTTCTAGAAAGGCCACCGTTCGTTTTTGTTTGGTCTTCGTAGGTTATAAGATACAGGCTCGGCTTTCGAGTTCTAGTATCTTTATATCATTGAGACCATTCGACGTATTTATGCTCTATAGCAGAAGCTGTGATCAAGAAACAGTGGTGCTACTTTGGCTTCTTATTAGGCGTCACCTATTCCCAGGTGCTACGTTGTACTAAACATGGCGGAGGCTCAATGGGAGGCCGTGTTTAGTACTATAACAGCCCATCGGGGATCAACGATGTCGTTTATTTACATAATAATTTGTCGAACACACAATATAGAAATGGGTGGATATAATGCTTTGATCCCCCGAGGAGGAGGAGGAGAGGAGGAGGAGGAGGAGGAGGAGGAGGAGGAGGAGTAGTGTTCCCGCATGAAAGTGCTTCTTCCTCACCCTCCACCCACTACAACACCTACTCCATCATAGAGACGATTTAAGTGCAATTTGTTGTTATACGAACATCAGTGTCTTGCCAAACCCCCATCACACCCCCCCCCCTCTCTCTCTCTCTCTCTCTTCTCTCTCTCTCTCTCTCTCTCTCTCTCTCTAAAACACTTCCGTTTTCAAGTCATCCTCTTTCAGGTCCAATGGCCGTTATGGTCGACCCCTTCCTCCCACAATCGTGAGAGAGAGAGAGAGAGAGAGAGAGAGAGAGAGAGAGAGAGAGAGAGGTAACAACAGATGACATTTAAATTGTTTCTATGATGGAGGTGGTGTTGTAGTAGGTGGAGAGCTTCTGATGGAGGAACACTCTTCCTCCTCCACTTGACTCCGCCTCATGTGCAATGAGCTTCGAAATGACCTGGCGAGAGAGAGAGAGTCCAATAAGACTCAGGGAATCTCTGAAGGATCCTGTTGCTGCCTTCGGTTGAGAGACGATTTTATCTTCTCTTCCTCTTTTTATTTTTGTCCCTGGAAGGAATAAAGTGGTGTCCTGTGCACGTTGTCGATAACGGTGTATGAATGCATGTAGTGTATATATATACACACACACATATATATATATATATATATATATATATATATATATATATATATATATATATATATATTCCGTGTTATTAAAGACTAACACAAGTACTATGAAAATATATACAGAATTCGGTTTTTTTTGGTATTATGTGTATGCACACACACACACACATTATATATATATATATATATATATATATATATATATATATATATATATATGTATATAATATTGCAGTCAGCAAGATATATAGACTTCAGGAGGGTCCATGATACACATGTTAAAAAAGGCCAAGTTTATTAACCAAAAAAACGTTTCGCACTACTCAGTGCATCATCAGTCTGTGAAAAGTAAAAGACACAATAAAATACATTATTAACATAAAAGGAATTCACAAAGTAATTAAAATTTACAGTAAAAACAATAAAAAGTAAAAGCATAAAAAGTACATAAAACAGAAAATAAAAAGAGACTACCAAAACACCAACCGTCCATAAGCAGGAGAGAAGAGGGAATGACATACAATGGCGTCCAAGGCCAGAAGACAACTATGCCAGATACAAAGTTGCTGAAGAAGTATTACCATTGAGAGAGGGAACCAGTCTTTTTATATATAATGTTTCTAAAGTTGTTAAGTGGTTTGGGTCCCTTACATAACCAATTATTGAAAAGTGTTGTTTCAGGACTTCGGTTTTACATAAGGCGGCATGATTTCTAATATTAGAAAATTCTGGCTGCTTGATTCTTTGGCCAGTACGAAAGCTAAAACCCAAATGGCTGCAATATCTGACCTGCAGTAACCTCCGTGTCGATCCAACGTAAGAGCCCGGACATCCAGGGCATGTGAATTTATAAACCACATTGGATCGCATGAAGGACTGCAGGTGATCTTTGAAATTAAAAAATGATCCTATTGTACATGGGTTGTTGGAGATAAGTTTTACGTTAAGACAGGGGATTTCTTGTTCAATTATTCGTTTGAGATTTAAGGAGAATTTAGAGTCAGACATATACGGGATTGAGGCATAGAATAAGCTTTTGGGAACATCAAAGTTGACTGTTGGAGGTTGTAAAAATTGTGTTAATAACTTATTGGTGATTTTATGAACTATATCTTGTGGGTAGGAGTTTATCTTGAAAAAGTTTAATAAAAAGACTATTTCTTTGTGGAATATTTGCCAAGTTGAAGAATATTTTAGAGCTCTATGGACCAAGGTGTAGATGGTATTAAGTTTGAAAGAATATTGACAAGAGCTATAGTAGTTATTGGCTAAGCCCGTATATGTCCGCTTTCTATAAACAGAAGAAGTCCTTCATGCGATCCAATGTGGTTTATAAATTCACATGCCCTGGATGTCCGGGCTCTTACGTTGGATCGACACGGAGGTTACTGCAGGTCAGATATTGCAGCCATTTGGGTTTTAGCTTTCGTACTGGCCAAAGAATCAAGCAGCCAGAATTTTCTAATATTAGAAATCATGCCGCCTTATGTAAAACCGAAGTCCTGAAACAACACTTTTCAATAATTGGTTATGTAAGGGACCCAAACCACTTAACAACTTTAGAAACATTATATATAAAAAGACTGGTTCCCTCTCTCAATGGTAATACTTCTTCAGCAACTTTGTATCTGGCATAGTTGTCTTCTGGCCTTGGACGCCATTGTATGTCATTCCCTCTTCTCTCCTGCTTATGGACGGTTGGTGTTTTGGTAGTCTCTTTTTATTTTCTGTTTTATGTACTTTTTATGCTTTTACTTTTTATTGTTTTTACTGTAAATTTTAATTACTTTGTGAATTCCTTTTATGTTAATAATGTATTTTATTGTCTCTTTTACTTTTCACAGACTGATGATGCACTGAGTAGTGCGAAACGTTTTTTTGGTTAATAAACTTGGCCTTTTTTAACATGTGTATCATGGACCCTCTTGAAGTCTATATATATATAATATATAATATATTATATATATAGATATATAATATATATATATGATATATATATAGATATTTATATATATATATATTATACATATATATATTTGTGTGTGTGTGTGTGTGTGCGCATACACATAACAATACCAAAAAAACCGAATTCTGTATATATTTTCATAATACTTGTGTTAGTCTTTAATAACACGGAATAGTTTAGAGTCCAGATTCTTTAATCTACAAAGTACTAGATTTCAAAAATATGCAATCTTTATATATATAATATATATATTGTATATATATAATATATATATATATTATATATAGTGTGTGTGTGTGTGCATAATTGGTATGAACGTAAGCGTATGTTTTTGCTTATATATACGAAGGATATCAACTTCAAACTCTCTTTTCCAATTGAAGGAAATAAAACAAACAAAACATCACATAACGTTTCAGATCCTCTTCTCCATCAACCGACGTCGAAGACACAATTTGCCAGGAAATGGAAATCAAGAGACGTATTACAACTTCTATTGTTTCCCACCGACAACAAATATTTTCTCTTAACTTTTTTTTATTACACCAATCAAAAATCAACTGAGCGGGTTTCGTCTGCAGTCCTCCTCTCTCAACTGTTACTAAGTAAATGGAATATGTGATCTAACTACTATGAAATACACACACACACATATATATATGTATAACTGAATCACGAAAGTTAGGAACGTGATAAATCCATAAATAAAGATATATGCCACGAAGGAAAAATAAACGAAGGAGGTCTGCAAGATCTTTCGACGTTAAAAGTCCTTTACTGAGCAGAGACTGACATACATACGAGAAAAGACGATACAAGAAGATTCGTATAACTGACAGATAGGGATTATAGAGAGATTAGTACCTAGAATCCGACACACCTGGAAGATAAGAAACCTTCCCAAACAAGCATAAACAATGGGTGCAATTAAAGGTTTAAGACAATCATCTCAGATACAATTTCAAGAACAATTAAAGGATTATAGGTGACAGCTATTCAGAACTTGGTAAACAAAACCATATTCACAATACATGTCAGACATACATTACAACAAAATTAATAACTCTAAGGCAACTGATTTTTATTTAAGTCAGTAATTATATCTTTGAGGTCATTCTTAAACATGTTACAGATACAAGGGTCTAAATGAAAAAGGCCACGACTAACATTGAAATTACAACGAAAAGTAAGTTGTATTAAAGCAGATTCTAAAAGATTTTGTGATAAGACATCTCTTGACCTTGCAATTACTGAACTATCAATCCAATTTATTCGGTGGTTATTTTCACTTAAATGAATGAATAATGCATTAGATTTTTGCCCAGTTTTTACAGAATATTTATGCTGGCTTAGCCTTACTTCTAAGCCTTTGCTAGACTGTCCGAGATAAAATGAGGGACAATCCATACATGGAATTTTATATATTATGTTGTTACTTTCTCTGGGGCCATTTTTTATTAACATTCCTTTTAGTGTGTTATTATAGGAAAAAACAAGGTTGACATTAAAAGCTTTTAACAATGATTTAATGGTTTCAAATGCGTTAAAATAAGGCAAACTGAGAATGTTCTTAGAATTTTCTTTCTGCGTGTTACTTACAGTATAAAACTTTTTGTGGGCTTTATTATAACAATTGTCTAATATATGTGAAGGATAGCATAAATCTTTCCCTATTTTTCTTATGTATTCAATTTCTTGATCCAAATATTGTGGACTGACAATTCGCAATGCTCGTAAAAACATAGAGGAAAAAATTGATATTTTTATGTTAAGATGGTGGCCTGAGAAGAAATGAACATAAGTTAAGTTGTTAGTCGGTTTCCTATAAATACTGAATTTACATTGAAATGGTTCTCTATGTATCAAAACGTCTAAGAAAGGGAGGCAATTGTCTTTTTCTAATTCTAGAGTAAACTTAATCGATGGTACCTGGTTATTTAATTTAGAGAGTAAATCATTTACATCAATACCGACAGGAAGAACAGCTAAACAATCATCAACATAACGATACCACTTTACAGGAAAATGAATGATATTAGGTAAGTAGCGTTTTTCAAAGAATTCCATGTACAGGTTTGAGAGTAATGGTGATAAAGGATTTCCCATTGCCATGCCAAAAATTTGTTGATAAAATTCACCATTGAATATAAACTTACAATCACAAATGCACAAACTCGTGAGTGAAATAATGTGACTTATAGGTAGAGGTAATTCATGCTGAGTTAGTTCATTACTAAGATATTCTAAAATAGAGTCTATAGGGACTTTAGTAAAAAGAGAACATATATCAAAACTATCAAAACTAACGAATCTATCAGTAGGGCAAAGAGCAATTTTGTTTAATTTATCAACTAAATCTAGAGAATTATATATATGAGAATCGGAGATGGTTCCAAGTAACGGGGACAAGATCTTAGTGATATATTTTGAAAGTTTATATGAAATTGAACCAACAGTACTGATAATAGGCCGCATAGGGTTATTTTCTTTGTGCGTTTTCAAGATCTAAAAAAGAACAATACTATCCACATTACAAAAGCTGATAAGTCAAATAGTATAGTAATTTTAGATAAAGCGGACTACATATCACGTATGCAAGCCCTACTGGATGATGATGTGACTTATAAAAAACTAACAAAAAATCCCCTTGATCAATTCATAAAAAACTTCAATAGCGTAGTGAAAAGTATCCTTAAAGATAAAACAGAACTACTAGGCAAATTGTCAGTCAAATCTCCTTCGCTACCTTACTTGTACGGATTAGTCAAAACGCACAAAGAAAATAACCCTATGCGGCCTATTATCAGTAATGTTGGTTCAATTTCATATAAACTTTCGAAATATATCACTAAGATCTTGTCCCCGTTACTTGGAACCATCTCCGATTCTCATATATATAATTCTCTAGATTTAGTTGATAAATTAAACAAAATTGCTCTTTGCCCTATTGATAGATTCGTTAGTTTTGATGTATGTTCTCTTTTTACTAAAGTCCCTATAGACTCTATTTTAGAATATCTTAGTAATGAACTAACTCTGCATGAATTACCTCTACCTATAAGTCACATTATTTCACTCACGAGTTTGTGCATTTGTGATTGTAAGTTTATATTCAATGGTGAATTTTATCAACAAATTTTT
The DNA here is from genome assembly GCF_015104395.2 of Macrobrachium nipponense. Classification (NCBI taxonomy): domain Eukaryota; kingdom Metazoa; phylum Arthropoda; class Malacostraca; order Decapoda; family Palaemonidae; genus Macrobrachium; species Macrobrachium nipponense. Next base: position 729,648 of record NC_087217.1, on the reverse strand, counting down.
GGCATGGCAATGGGAAATCCTTTATCACCATTACTCTCAAACCTGTACATGGAATTCTTTGAAAAACGCTACTTACCTAATATCATTCATTTTCCTGTAAAGTGGTATCGTTATGTTGATGATTGTTTAGCTGTTCTTCCTGTCGGTATTGATGTAAATGATTTACTCTCTAAATTATATAACCAGGTACCATCGATTAAGTTTACTCTAGAATTAGAAAAAGACAATTGCCTCCCTTTCTTAGACGTTTTGATACATAGAGAACCATTTCAATGTAAATTCAGTATTTATAGGAAACTGACTAACAACTTAACTTATGTTCATTTCTTCTCAGGCCACCATCTTAACATAAAAATATCAATTTTTTCCTCTATGTTTTTACGAGCATTGCGAATTGTCAGTCCACAATATTTGGATCAAGAAATTGAATACATAAGAAAAATAGGGAAAGATTTATGCTATCCTTCACATATATTAGACAACTGTTATAATAAAGCCCACAAAAAGTTTTATACTGTAAATAACACGCAGAAAGAAAATTCTAAGAACATTCTCAGTTTGCCTTATTTTAACGCATTTGAAACCATTAAATCATTGTTAAAAGCTTTTAATGTCAACCTTGTTTTTTCCTATAATAACACACTAAAAGGAATGTTAATAAAAAATGGCCCCAGAAAAAGTAACAACATAATATATAAAATTCCATGTATGGATTGTCCCTCATTTTATCTCGGACAGTCTAGCAAAGGCTTAGAAGTAAGGCTAAGCCAGCATAAATATTCTGTAAAAACTGGGCAAAAATCTAATGCATTATTCATTCATTTAAGGTAAAACAACCACCGAATAAATTGGATTGATAGTTCAGTAATTGCAAGGTCAAGAGATGTCTTATCACAAAATCTTTTAGAATCTGCTTTAATACAACTTACTTTTCGTTGTAATTTCAATGTTAGTCGTGGCCTTTTTCATTTAGACCCTTGTATCTGTAACATGTTTAAGAATGACCTCAAAGATATAATTACTGACTTAAATAAAAATCAGTTGCCTTAGAGTTATTAATTTTGTTGTAATGTATGTCTGACATGTATTGTGAATATGGTTTTGTTTACCAAGTTCTGAATAGCTGTCACCTATAATCCTTTAATTGTTCTTGAAATTGTATCTGAGATGATTGTCTTAAACCTTTAACTGCACCCATTGTTTATGCTTGTTTGGGAAGGTTTCTTATCTTCCAGGTGTGTCGGATTCCAGGTACTAATCTCTTTATAATCCATATCTATCAGTTATACGAATCTTCTTGTATTGTCTTTTCTCGTATGTATGTCAGTCTCTGCTCAGCAAAGGACTTTTAACGTCGAAAGATCTTGCAGACCTCCTTCGTTTATTCTTCTTTCGTGGCATATATCTTTATTTACACACACACACACACACACACACACACACACACACACCACACACATATATATATATATATATATATATATATATATATATATATATATAATTCACCATTATAGACACCTTCCGTGGGTAAAAAAGAAGAAAAAAAGAGAAGATAAAATCCTCTCTCTTCCAGAAGCAGCAATTGGATCCTTCAGTGATTCCCTGAGTCTTGTTGGACTCTCTCTCGCGAAGTCATTTCGAAGCTCACTGTACATGCGGCGGAGGTCCAAGTAGCGGAGGAGGAGGACGATGATTCTTCCTCTATCACAAGTTCTTCCTCCTCATGGAAACGCCTTCGACATAATCTACCCACTCAACCATCATCATCTTACCACCCCACAACCTCTCTCTCTCTCTCTTTCTCAATCTTCATTGGACCCAAAAGAGGATGAATTGTAAACTTAAATGTTACAATATTTCTTGGGTGTTTTCCGGGACCTGCGAGAGAGAGAGAGAGAGAGAGAGAGAGAGAGAGAGAGAGAGAGAGAGAGAGAGAGAGATAGCATTTTCATAAAGTGACATTCACGTATATCTAGAGAAAGGTAAAAATATGCTTCGGGGAGAGAGAGAGAGAGAGAGAGAGAGAGAGAGAGAGAGAGAGAGAGAGAGAGAGAGAGAGAGAGAGAGAGAGAGAGAGAGGAGTTTTGGAAGAGACTCATTCCATTCCATTTTTTATTTGTGCTTGAATACTTTCTTAAATAACGTGAGAGTGTCTACGAGAAGTACCCCCTGGGACAAAAAAGTTAAAGTATATCTTAGTTAACTAGACAACTCTCCCTAGGGCTGGCCCGAAGTATTCGATAATTTTACGTAGCCAGGAACCAACTGGTTACCTAGCAACAGGAAATACAGTTTATTGTAGGATCCGAACCACACTATATGGAGAAATTAATTTCTAATCACTGGAAACAAACTCCACTGATTCCACGTTGGCAGCGCGGGGAATCGAACTCAGGACTACCGAATGGATAGGTGAGCACGTCAACCACTCGTCCAATGAAGAACTACACCCTTGGACAATTCACCCCCTGAACAATTACCCCAAGAGGGCAACTACCCCATAGGACAATTACTCCAAAGGACAATTAACCCCCGACCCCCCCCCCCCGTTATTATACGCTGTTTTCAGAATAGGATAACTGTTCAAATCTCCCACGATTGTTTTTGGCGTTTCAATCATTTCAGCAGCTCTAGAAAATGAGCAAAGTTGTTTGGCTTTTATCAGGTAAAACAGCGTAAATGAATGAATGGTACTGAACGGTCATTCAGCAGTCGATGAATTGCGTCTCGGTGTGAAAATATCCAGGGAACCGCCTTGACTTTTCCATCTAGAGACCAGTGGAGTCCCTTCCTCTGCATGAATAATTACCCAGGTTTTCGTGTTTTCCAAAAATCAGAATTCTTTTTTAAACAGGTCCAGAGTTATAGTTAAAAACTTTCGTTGAAACGAACTTCTTTGCTTTTAGATGAATAGGCCGGAAGTGAGACGAACATCGTCGCTGACGTCTAATGTGACGTTTTCAGTGGTGAATTGGAGGCAAATTTGCTCCCGTTTGATGCAGACGCCACAGTGTCCCAGTGTACTGCTGCATTGAAATCTCCCATTACTATGCAGAATTTTTTGTTTATTTCTTGTCCTAGTATTGCATACGGCTCCTCATCAGGCAATTGTGGTTGGTGGGGAGGTCTGTATACTAGTATTAGAGTTAGCTGCTTCACTGGACTGCTTATATTGATGCCAGTTGCTTCTTGCTGGTTGCAATTTTACACACTATTGGACTGAGGTGGTCCTTGACTTATAACATAACTCCTCCACCCTTTTTATTACGTCTATCTTTTTTGAACAATTTATATCCTGCTATCTGGTACTCTCCTACGAAGTCTCTTGTTGCTACTTGTATCCATGTCTCTGTGATACCTATTATGTCTAATTCTTCACTTGCTTTATCAATGTTTTGAAGACAACTCACTTTGTTCCGAATCGATTGTGCATTAAACTGCGCCACTCCGAGGGACTTTTCTATCCTCTCTTTTGTCCTCGGTGGCTTTATTCGTTCCCCTATTTTCACTATTTCCTGCAGTGCTGTTACTAACCAGATTCTGGGCGCTTTCTGACTTCTTCCCTGGATTGTTCATCAGTTCACTGAGGTGTTTTAAGAGGTTTTCGTTAAAAAGGTTTCCTAGTTATTTTGCTTTTTCCAAATTCAAGTGAGCTCCATCTCTTTTGTATAGTTTTTTATTCCTTACAAATCTGTGCCAAAAGGGGAGAGAGAGAGAGAGAGAGAGAGAGAGACGCCCTTGATGTTAAAGGCGAAAATATTGTCTCCATTCATCGCAGAACAATGGGAGGCTCCTTTATAGGGGAGCGAAGTGGCCTTCCATTAGACGATCTTTTTGGTCGATAAAAAAAAGGAAAAATTATACCCAAGAGTCCGATTGCTTTCCTTGGTTTGCTTCGTAGTTCTCGGGGGTTACAAGTTTGTATTTTTGTAAAACACGGAAGAAGAAGAATAAGAAGAAGAACTGATGGTAATAATGTGCTTGTCCCACTATTTGTCATATGTTTATAACTATAGATCTATATTTACAAACACGCACACCCACCCACACACATATATATCTCTCTCTCTCTCTCTCTCTCTCTCTCTCTCTCTCTCTATATATATATATATATATATATATATACATATACATCTATAGAAAGTTATATATAAATATACGAGAGGCATTCAACGAGTAATGCAACATCATATTTTTCTCGGCTAATTTAGTTCAAATACTTTGAAACTTTGCAAGTGACATTCCTAACCATTCCCGCGTCCTGTGATATATTTCAATTAATAATTTCCTAAGGACGGCTGCAGCATAATCAGGTGTCAAAAGGGCGTATGTGACCGAGGTGCGTTCCAAACCTAGATCGGTGACAGAATTCCTTTTGTAAGAGAAAGAGACCGTCACAGATATTCACAGGCGCCAGCAGAATGTCTAAGGAGACCTGGCAGTGGATAAAAGCGCTGCGCTATGAATCGTTGGGCCAAGATCTTGGTCTATCATCACCAGCAGAAGGATAAGGAAATCTCTCTGATCTCCAGCTCCCTGTCCGGTAGCACACAGCAGTGACGCCTGCAATGGCCGAGGAACAAATCTCTGAATACCCAAGTTGTGGACAATTGTGTCGGCACTACCGGTCACCTCGATGAACAGTGGCCGCAGGTTCCACATATGCGCCCCTAACAGTTGTGTGCGACCGGCCAGGGCACGAGAGATCAGACAGATTTACTTGTCATTCTGCATGCTACATCCCCAACCATTCCCACTTCATGCCATATATATTTCGAGATACATTATCGACAAAAATTTTATATATGTATATATGTATATAAATATATATATATATTATATATATATATATATATATATATATATATAATATATATATATATATATATATATATATATATATATATATATATATATGTGTGTGTGTGTGTGTGTGTATAACTGAATCACGAAAGTTAGGAACGTGATAAATCCATAATAAAGATAAATGCCCGAAGGAAAAATAAACAAAGGGAGTCTGCAAGATCTTTCGACTTACAAGTCCTTTACTGAGCAGAATACTGACAAAAATACGAGAAAAGACAATACAAGAAGGTTCGTATAACTGACAGGTAGGGATTATAAAGGGATTAGTACCTAGAATCCGACACACCTGGAAGATAAGAAACCTTCCCAAACAAGCATAAACAATGGGTGCAATTAAAGGTTTTAAGACAATCATCTCAGATACAATCTCCAGACAATTAAAGGATTATAGGTGACAGCTATTCGGAACCTGGTAAACAAAACCATATTCGCAGAAACATGACAGACAATACATTACAATAAAATTTAATAACTCTAAGGCAACTGATTTTTATTAAGTCAGTAATTATATCTTTGAGGTCATTCTTAAACATGTTACAGATACAAGGGTCTAAATGAAAAAGGCCACGACTAACATTGAAATTACAATGAAAAGTAAGTTGTATTAAAGCAGATTCTAAAAGATTTCGTGATAAGACATCTCTTGACCGTGCAATTACTGAACTGTCAATCCAATTAACTTCCAGTGGTTGTTTTCATTTAAATGAATAAATAATGCATTAGATTTTTGCCCAGTTTTTTACAGAAGTATTTATGCTGGCTTAGCCTTACTTCTAAGCCCTTGCTGGACTGTCCGAGATAGAATGAGGGACAATCCATACATGGAATTTTATATATTATGTTGTTGCTTTCTCTGGGGCCATTTTTTATTAACATTCTTTTTAGTGTGTTATTATAGGAAGAAACAAGGTTGACATTAAAAGCTTTTAACAATGGTTTAATGGTTTCAAATCCGTTAAAATAAGGCAAACTGAGAATGTTCTTAGAATTTTCTCTGTGTTATTTTCAGTATAAAACTTTTTGTGGGCTTTATTATAAGCAAATGTCTAATATATGTGAAGGATAGCATAAATCTTTCCCTATTTTTTCTTATGTATTCAATTTCTTGATCCAAATATTGTGGACTGACAATTCGCAATGCTCGTAAAAACATAGAGG
>NC_087217.1:705414-723121 GCF_015104395.2 Macrobrachium nipponense | reverse complement strand
CCAGAAAAAGGCGATTGTAAAACCCCGGGGAGTTTTGATCCAGCACTAGCTCTATTGCTCTCTTGTCCCACATCTGATCCACCATTAGCCGAAGAGTATCTCTCAGAACAGGGTCCTTGTAATTGGCGGACAGCTCCCGCGGAGTTGAAGTCAGAGGAGGAATGTCCTGGAAGGGGATGAAATATCCCTTCTTTATCACAGACATCGACCAAGCGTCGGCATCTATGTGTGCCCAGGCCTCCGCAAATCCTTGGAGCCTGGCACCTACTGGTGTTTGGAGGCTTGTCATATTATTTCCCCCTTTTAAAGGGACGGAAGGAAGATCTACCTCTTTTCTCAGGTGCTTTCCTTTTTGAGGGAGCTCTGGAGGGAGGGCCTCCTCGAAAGGGCTGAAGAGAAGTACTCGTCCCTTTCTTCTTCTCTCCCACTACAACAGGCCTCTTGTTCCTGGAAAACTGAAGGAGAAGGTCCTGGGTCGCCTTCTCAGTTAGTGAACGGGAAATGTCCTTCACCAACTGAGAAGGGAACAAAAAGTCAGACATGGGAGCAAACATCAAAGCTGCTCTTTGAGTGAGATACCGATTTAGTTAGAAAAGCGCTGAAAACAGCCCTCTTCTTTAAGAGTCCCGCTCCAAAGAGAGAGGAGACTTCTCCCGAGCCATCCTGCACCGCCTTGTCTATGCATGACAAGATGCAGAGGAGAACTTCAGGGTCGAGACCCTCTGAGTCATGGGCCTTTTTGGCCATCACCCCAAGGGACCAATCCAGGAAATTGAATACTTCCAATACCTGGAAGAGTCCCTTGAGATGATCAAGCTCTGAAAGGCCCTAAGTCACACGAGCCGAGTTCAGGCCCTGCCTTCTAGACGCATCCACCAGGCTAGAAAAATCCCCTTCTGCAGAAGCAGGGAGAGAAAGTCCCATATTCTCTCCTGTCCGGTACCAGATACCCCTTCTGCCTGTAAGCCTAGCAGGGGGCATACAGAAGACAGTTCTGACCATATCCTTCTTCGTCTTCATCCAGGTATTGAGAGACTGGAGCGCTCTCTTCATAGAGATGGTCGGTCTCATCTTGAGAAAAGAAGAAGACTTCGGTGCCTTAGAACTTGAAAAGAGCGAGCGCGGAGAAGGAGGAGCGGCAGGAGTTAAGGAATCTCCATATTCCTGTAGAAGAAGTGCTGTCAAGACTTTGTAGTTCGAAAGTCCTTCTCTACCGTGAGCCTCGTCTTCTGAACCTTCGTCTATAAAAGGATCAGAGGGAGAATCAGCCTTGAAGTCTAGAGGATCTTTCCAAACATCTCTCTCTGAAGGAGACAAACTCCTAACCAGAGAGGGACTCCTAGTTCGATCCTGTAACAAAGCTGGCGTCTCGCGCCTGGCTGGCGCCTCGCGCCTGGTTAGCTCTTCGCGCCTGGCTGGCGCCTCACACCTGGCTGGCGCCTCGCACCTGGCTGACTCCTCGCGCCTGGAAAGCGTCTCGCGTCTGGCTGGCTCCTCGCGCCTGGCTGGCTCCTCGCGCCTGGCTGGCTCCTCGCGCCTGGCTGACACCTCGCTCCTGGTTGACGCCTTGCGCCTGGCCGGCACCTGGCGTCTGGCTGACGCTTCGCTGCAAGTTGGATCCTCACGCTTGGCTGACATTTCACGCCTGGCTGACGTCTCGCGCCTGAAAGATCTCACGTTCGTTATGCATCTCGCGCCTGGCAGGAGAATGAAGACGAGACTTTTTGACAGGAAGTCCGACGTCCTTCTTGCGAGGAGGATCTTTCCAAAGCACTCCAACCAAGGAAGCAAGCTGTTCTTGTACAGCCAAAAGGATCCTCTTGGAAGCTTCTCCTGCGTCCTCTTCAATAGGAGGAGAGGGAGACCTCGAAGGAGTTTGACCAACTCTGTCGGAACAGGGAGACGTCAAAACACACTTCGCCTTCTTGATCGAGGAGGGAGCTTCATCAGAGAAGCACTCGGGACTCGAGTCGAACGAAGGCTCTTTCCAGTGCCTTTTCAGGGGTCTGGAAAGCTCCGAATCCTTCCACCCTCGTTTAGGTGAAGGAGAACCAGACGACGAGAAGCACTCTCGGAGGACGCTTTTTCGAAAGCGGTCCTTAGCAGTCTGTTGCGCTACAGAGCCTGCTGAAGGGACGCCTGACCGGTGGGGATTCTCCACAACCTCCGTAAGGCTTCCGACTTTCCTTCTCCTCTGGGCTAGGGAGCTTGGAAGAGGTCTAGGCCTGGGAGCGTCGCAGAGACGGTCAGACGCCCCCTCCACAACACTGGGGGCACTCACTTCACTTGACAAGTCACTTTCACTATCCTTACCTTCCAAGGCGGCCCTTTTGGATTTCATCCTTTGAAGAGTAGCCTTCAGATCAGCGATCTCAGAAGCCGAATCTGAAGGAAAAGCCTGTGATGGCCCTGATACAGAGGGAGAATCAAATACATGATGTACAGAAGAGTTAGAATCAGGAAAAGGCTCAATAGGCCTTATACAACCAACACCCTTAGATGCAGCCCTTCTTACTCTGTCCCTCTCTAACTTCTTCAAGTAAGAAGTTAGAGTCTTCCATTCCTCAGCACTCAACCTTTCACACTCATGACAGGTGTTAGCTAAAGAACAATCAACCCCTCTACACTTACGGCATACGGTGTGAGGATCAACCGAAGCCTTCGGTATCCTCACCTTGCAGCCTACATTCACACAAACTCTCACACCAACACTCGAATCAGACATTCTGCAGAAAAATCAAAAGCAAGTCCAAATCCAGTCCACGGTAGCGAATGCCAAAACAACGATCCAGGTACGTTACCAAAATATCAGTCGAAAGAAGATCAATTGCATTGAAAAAAAACGAATTCTAGTCAGGAGGTAGTAACAACAATGTTGATACCACCGGCGACAGAGAAAATCTGATAGAAAACGGGAATGGTTCCTAGTCCTGCCACCCAGGGCAGGGCGGTAGATCACCTGACCTACCTGTAGCGAGTGGCGCGAAATTTGAACTTCTGTCGGGGACGACGGAGTCTATAGCTAAGTATATATCTGACAGGTAAGTTGATTGTATGAAAAGACAATTTGTCCAAAATTGCATTTTTCCTAACTATACAAACCTGAGGTCCTTTTATAATAGGAAGGTTACTAGCGGCAGCTGGATAGGTCGTAAGCTTTCGAACAAGGGGTTCGGTAGTTAACTGCTTGTCCGACAGTGCGTGCGCCGCGCGACTGGGAGGTGAAGAATCACTTTTGCTTTAGGCCCAAGCAAAAACTGCAGAGTGAGGGGTGGCATGAGGTGGGACTATGTGTAAAAGGACCTCAGGTTTGTATAGTTAGGAAAAATGCAATTTTGGTCAAATTGTCATTTGTTCCGACACAGAATAAAAACCTTTCGGTCCTTTTACAATAGGAAGACTCCTTTCTTGGTGGAAGGAATCTGAGTCTTTTGTGAACAGACTGGTGTTCGCCCAACCTGGACTGCCTCCCTGGTCATAAGAGCGAGGGAGGGATCCAAGCCTCTGTCCGATTGATCGGGGTGTGCACCGCAGGATCAATGGTCAGACATCTGGACCAAGTACTAAGAGAGAGGCAAGCGTGTCTCTTCATACAAGCAAGCAAGAACAAGTTCCAGATTGCAAGAGCCAATATAAAGTTATGGGTTTGTCTCTTGTTGGCATCCACTTCCCTCCCCTTGTAGGAGGAAGTGGTGGATATTCTGCTCCTATCCCTAGTGAAGGGATAGGATGGGGCTCTGTCATATAGCTCACCTGCAACTCGTTCTCATCCAGCGTAGTGATGACCGTAACCCTCTGCCCACAGGTAGAGGGGAGAAAAAGATGGGAAGAGAAGCCAGTCACTCTCTCATTCGCAAATCCATTCTCACAGTCACACCAGGACTCGATGCTGTTTCAGCCTGCGAGGGTCTGGGTTAACAACACAACTTGTTGAGCAGCCACCACAGGTCCCAAGAAAAAGGTATCCAAGGACCTGTGGGCAATATCCCGAAGGTAGAAGGACGTGAAGGTAGTCTGGTTGGACCAGACACCTGCCTTCAGGACCTGCGCCACGGAGAGGTTCTTGCGGAACACAAGGGAAGGACCAATGCTCCTGACTTCGTGGGCTCTCGGACGGAGCGTACGGGTGTCGTCACTACCATCAGCCTCATACGCTCTCCTGATAACCTCACGCAGCCAGAAAGAAAGTGTGTTCTTGGATACTTCTTTCTTGGTTACCCCAGTGCTAACGAAGAGGCGTCGACACTCAGGCCTGAGGTGTCGAGTTCTCTTCAGGTAGCGCCGTAGCGCCCTCACAGGACAAAGCAGCATCTCATCCACATCATTATCGGTGAAGTCCATCAGGGAGGGGATTGTGAAAGACTCGAACCTGCCGTCAGGGATCGACGGTTTCTGAGTCTTCGCAATGAAGTTCGGGACAAAATCGAGCATCACAGATCCCCATCCCCTGGTGTGTCATACATCGAAGGAAAGACCACGAAGTTCCCCTACTCTCTTCGCCGATGCCAGGGCCAGCAAGAAGAGGGTCTTGAGGGTCAGATCCCTGTCTGACGACTCTCGGAGTGGCTCGAAGGGTCTTCGAGTCAAACTCCTAAGGACGAGAGTCACGTCCCACTCAGGGGGCCTGAGTTCCCTGGGTGGGCAAGACCTTTCGAAGCTCCTCATAAGCAAGGAGATCTCGAACGAGTTCGAGATATCCAATCCCCTCAGTTTCAGGACTAGTGCCAGAGCAGCTCTATATCCTTTCACTGTGGGGACTGAGAGGAGCTTCTCTCGGCGAAGAAAAACGAGGAAATCCGCTACCTGCTGAAGAGTGGCTCTGAGAGGAGATAGACCCCGTCTACGACACCAACCACAGAAGACGGCCCACTTCCCCTGGTACACAGCTGCAGAGGACTGACGGACGTTTCCAGCCATCTCTGTTGCTGCGCTGCGAGAAAAGCCTCTCGTTCGCAAGAGATGGTGGATAACAGCCAGCCATGAAGTCGTAGGGACTGGACTGTTCGGTGGTACCGTTCTACGTGTGGCTGGGCGAGAAGGTTGTGCCAAGGGGGAATCTCTCTCGGTTCTCCTGCGAGAAGAGCCAGCAGGTCTGAATACCAAATGGCCTGGGGCCATTTGGGAGCCACCAGGATCATCCTGAGATTCGGCGTGGTCAGCACTCGACTGATCACCTTGCGAATCAGGCTGAACGGGAGAAAGGCATACGCGAAGAGGTTGTCCCACGGATGTTGAAGAGCGTCCTCTGCAGCTGCCCATGGGTCCGGCATGGCTGAAAAGAAAACCTGAAGTTTCCTGTTGTGCCGGGTGGCGAACAGATCCACTACTGGTCGCCCCTACAGGTCAAAGAGCCTTTCCACCACGCCCTGGAGTAGGGACCATTCGGTTCCTACCACCTGATCCCGACAGCTGAGCTTGTCCGCTACTACATTCCTCTTCCCTGGAATGTAGCGTGCTGACAGCTCTATTGAGTGAGCCTCGGCCCACTCGTGCACCTGCCGTGTCAACTGGTACAACGGGAGACACACTAGGCCCCCCTGTTTGTTGACGTAAGCCACTACCGTGGTGTTGTTGCACATCAACACCACTGAGTGTCCCACCAAGTGGTCCTGGAACTCTTGGAGCGCGAGAAACGCTGCCTTGAGCTCCAGAACATTGATGTGAAAGTGCTTGTCGCAATCGTCCCACACACCTGAAGTCAGCAACTCCTCCAGGTGTGCGCCCCATCCCTCGGTCGATGCGTCTGAGAACAGCTGCATCTCCGGGGGGGGGGGGGGGGGGGGGGGGGGAGTGTGTAGAGGCACTCCTCTTAAGAGGTTCCTGTCGTCCAGCCACCAGGCTAGGTCCTGTTACCTCCAGTGTGAGGGACACGGGGAAGTATGGAGGATCTGTTGCCTGTGACCAACTCTCCTTTAGTCTCCACTGAAGAGACCGCAGGTGAAGACGCCCGTGAGGGACTAACTTCTTGAGTGACGCCAGGTGTCCGATCACAACTTGCCATCGCTGAGCTGCCTGTTCCTGCCGAGACAGGAACTGGTTGGCTGCCTCCCTGAATCTGCTGATCCGCGAGTCTGCGGGGAAGACTCGCCCTGCTACCGTGTCAATCAGCATACCCAGGTACTTCATCCTCTGCTTGGGTTCGAGATCGGACTTCTCGAAGTTCACCATGATCCCCAGATCACGACAAAACTCGAGTAGTCGATCCCTGCCCTGCAGCAACTGCAAGCGGGAGCTTGCCAGGACTAACCAATCGTCGAGATACCTCATAAGACGTATCCCATGCGAGTGGGCCCAAGCAGACACCAGAGTGAACACTCGCGTGAACACCTGTGGGGCGGTTGAGAGACCGAAGCAAAGTGCCCTGAATTGGTACACCATCCCGTTGAGGATGAAGCGGAGGTACTTCCTGGAGGATTGATGGATGGATATCTGGAAATACGCATCCTTCAGATCCACTGAAAGCATGAAATCGTTCTCCCTGATGGAGTCGAGCACGGATCGTGCGTCTCCATTGTGAACCGAGTCTGGCAAACGAATCGGTTCAGGGGAGAGAGATCTATCACCGGGCGCCAGCCCCCTGTAGACTTTTCCACCAGGAAAAGACTACTGTAGAAGCCCAGTGACTGATCCATGACGATCTCTACAGCTCGTTTGCTCAGCATGGACTGGATCTCCTGTCGTAGTGCCACGTCCTTTGAAGAACCTGGAACGTAAGTTTGCTGTTGGACCGGGTTGGAGGTGAGGGGTGGCCGAGATTCGAAGGGTAATAGATATCCCTCCCGAAGGACATCTACTATCCAGGTCTCGGCGCCGTAGCGCTGCCAAGTTGCCCAATGGCTCGCCAGGCACCCCCCCACTTCCGGCAGCAGGTGAGGGGGAACGCCGTCCCTAGCGTTTCCCCCCTTTCTTCAACTTCTTCCCTGACCCTCCTCGCGAAAAGAATGGCTGGGAGGAGGGCTGGTTACGGCCCCCCTTAGCAGAAGTCGAAGAAGACAGAGTCTTTCCTCGGGGCTTCGACAAGGCTATCGTCTTAGCGGCCGAGGAAGCGCTAACCGAGCTCTTGGGCTTGGTCGCAGTTCGAGGCTGCCCAGAAGCCTTCGAAACTGCCTGGTGTACGAGACGTCTCACTGTAGTCAGTGCGCCGTCTGTCCACCGCAGCGTCCACCATCTCTCCAGGAAAGAGAGAGGAGGAACTCCGTACAGGTCCATTGCGAAGTCCTAATGCCGCCTCACGTCCAGCCGCCCTGGATACTCGTGTAAGGACTGCGTCCCTACGGCAAACTACCAGGTTGGCCCACAGGTTTGCCGTCTGGTGGGCTAGGAAGGAGATGGCTCTTCCTCCAGACTGACAAAGCCTCCTGAAAGCCAAGTCTTCTTCGGGGGAAATTCCCCCGGAGTTGGCTGCGACCTTAGACACTGTGAGGGACCACAGGTTTATCCAGGAGACAGCCTGGAAAGCTGCCATAGCGGTAGATTCCAGGCCCAGTGCCTCTTGCTGCGAGAACCAGAGGTTCTCAGACAGCAGCTGCTGCAGAGACACACCCAGAGTTAGCCTGGCTAACTCTGGGTTTACCTGTTTGGGCGGCATCGGATCTTCTGACGGCACATAGAAACGCCGCTGTCGCAGTAGAGGAGGTGGAAGCAGCTTGCTCGATCTGCTTGACCTGAGAGAGCCTTCCTGTCCGGAGACAAGAGACTCAACCTGGTTCAAGACAGAATCGGCCAGCTCTGATCGCGGCAACCCCACCGTCGGTTTGGGTTCCCTCTTCGGGCCCCAAAACGACTCGAGCCGGGACGTGGGCTCTGAAGGTGGGAGCGGCGACCCTTCCCTGAGGTGGTCGTGCTGACGAATCAGCGCAATAACCTCGGCAAAGTTCCTTTGTATCTCGGGAGTCACTGCATCCTGAGGAGTAGGACCGTCCAGTCCCTCGAACAGGAGCACCTCCCAAGACCCTCCCCCTTCAAGAGGGGGAACGGCGACAGACCCCTCTCGGTCTCCTCCTGCCACTTGCGCGTACGTCTTGGTCGGTCCAAGGACCATGCCTGGCACGTACGGCGTCATGACGGGATCATGCGGGGCGCACCCCTCACGATCACTCCACAATACCTCGCTCCTCCCGTTGTAACCCGAGGAGGTTGAAGGCACGGGAGAGGCAGACCTGATGCTCCCCCCTCGCTCGCTGGCAGGACCGGCAGGCTTGGAGGGCTGCAGGCGTAGCGATCGAGCTCAGGCCTGGTCGAGACGTCTCCTCACGGAGAACGGCTGGACTGAGCACAGCGGCCCCGATCTCGTATGTCAGAGGAACTCCTGCTGGTTGCCGTACCCGCACGCTCCCTGTGAGAGCGACGGTCAGGCGACCTGCAGAGGCCACTGTCACGGTGAGACCGGTGCTTGTCCTCACGGCGCGTCACACAGCTGGCACCAGCGATCGGGGGGACCTCTTCCCAGCCTTGGCACGTGGCTGGTCAGAGACCGTCAAGTCAGCCCGGGTAGCCAGCTGGTCGCCGCGAGAGAGAGAGCTGGCCTGGTGAGAGTCGCCTGAGCGGCTGTCAACAGTCTTCCGCTCCGTGCCGTGAACCTGACGCCGAGCGAGCTCTGACATCTGGTTCTTGGCTGCATGGTCGCTGGTAGGCGACCGTACACTCGGTACCTCTCGCGAACGAGAGGCCGAGACGGAACCTGATGCAGTGGCAGAGCCTCTGGCACCAGGCGAGGAAGTACCGGTGTTAGCCGGTACTCCTCTGGTCCCCGTAGTCTTCTTCCTTGCGGAAGAAGAGACGGGCCCTGCTCCCGAAGGAGCAGGAGGACCAACGGAAGAACCCCTAGTCTCACCGGAGCGAGACGGGCCCTGAGAAGCTCCCGAAGGAGACTTCTTAGGAGGAGAGGAGGCAACCTTCTTCTTCTTCTTCGGCTGTGAAGCCTTAGAAGTCGAAGGGGGAGAGGCGGCAGACGACGATGACGAAAAAGACGACGATGACGACGACGACGACAACGACACCTTCCTCTTCTTCCTCTTCTTCTTCGTCAGCTTCCTCAGGACCGACGTTAAGTCTACCATCCAGGGCGGAGCCGGGGCTGCTGCATCAGGGCCCGGACGCACCTGTCCGGATAGACCAACGTCGGGTGCAGCAACGCCACGAACAGGAACAACATCGGCAGGTGCGGACATCTCAGGAACAACAGGTACAGCAGTCACGGCAGGAACGGTCGGGAACATCTGGGTGGGTACGGCAAGCTGCATTTCCAACACAGGCGGTTGAACCAACGTCACCGACATCTTAGGCACCGGCGGCAGGTCCAGGGGCGAGCTCTTGATACATCTGAAATCAGGCCGAGGCAGCGCGGCAAACCCGGGCGGCGGCGGTGGCCCACTCCCTCTTGGTACGGCAATCAGCCCCTGCACTGATGAGGTTGGTGACACTGACACAGCATGCGGGGAATAAACCAGGCGAGGGGGAGCGGCGTACCCTGGGGTAGACAGGGTGGTGGTAGTCGTGGTCACCGTTGCATGGGTGGCCGCGGCAGAGCCAGCAAGATGGTACAGAAGCCCCTGGACACTTGGCACGCCCTAAAACAAAGCCCAGAGAGCCCACACTGACCAATGTCGTCCCTCGCAGCAGAAAGCACCTGTGGAAGCAAAGGTTGGGTGATTAAAGGGGGGTTTTTTGGTTTCTACCCGCTTGCGAGGTTTTGACGAAAAGATAGAAGACCCGAGTACAGCTGGACGTCGGGGGTACCGAGCGCGCCTCCTCCACACTCGACAGATCGGGGGGTGAGGAAGAAGGACCTGGAAACCCCCCCCGAACGGGAAGGTGCCATACGTGGGAGCTGAGCAGGGGACAGGAAAGACGACGAAGTGTCCGTTACCAAAGGAGTCGCGGGAGAGCTTCCCGACGACTCCTTTGCAGGCCTTCACTTCTTCCTGCCCTCGTACAAGCCCCACGGGCTGGCTCCGACACAATACACAACACTTCAGGGCTCGGTGCGCGAGCACTCGCGCCCCGACACCGATGCACACAATACATGGGGGTCGATCTCTGGAAAACTGCAGAATTTTCCGCACTTACGCCCCTCAGTCCCAGGGCACAGTCACCGGACAATTGGAGGATGAGGTGAATCCATATTGATCAACAAATCAAATCACTTTGCAATGAGCAAATAGAAAATGATTGTACTTACAGTCAGTTTCGCTACCAAAAGAGAACAAAGAAAACACAACCATGCAAAAGCAAACGACGATGAAGGGGCGGGCACAGAGCGAAGATACACACATCCACACGACTGTGAGGCCGAAAGCAAAAGTGATTCTTCACCTCCCTGTCGCGGCGGCGCGCACGCACTGTGTGGACAAGCAGTTAACTACAAAACCCCTTGTTCGAAAGCTTTTACGACCTATCCAGGGTGCCGCTAGTAACCTTCCTATTGTAAAAAAGGACCGAAAGGTGTGTATTTTCCGTGTCGGAAACAACCCACACTTTACGGGCGACCACAGAAAAAAACAGGTTGCGGTCAATAGTTCAACCGGCAGACGCCTTCCTTTGTACCAACACAAATTGTAGAAATGACCACCACAGGAAGGATCTGAATGAATTCTATTTGAACATCATCTCTGCTATGCTTGCTTCGGGCAGGACTGCCTATAGATTACATCAAGGTAATTCTTCATAATATACCGGATGGAATGACTTGGTTAAAGATTCTGTATACATACTCACAGAAAAGTTTTTTACTGTGGAGGCAAAATGGTAACCCACAGGGAAGGGCACACTGCATTACTAATGAGAGGCGGAGGGAGACGCAGTTTAAACTTGCTCTTAAGCACTGCAGTTTAAATGAAAAAAACAAAAAAAAACTAAGAGCCGATGCAAATGTCTAGAAACTTAGAATCTGGTGATTATCCTCGTCTTGGAAAGATATTCCAGTCCTTAAATCCCAAAAACTAAAAGCTGTTAACAGAGAGTAAGGGAAGCAGGTTTGGTTGACAAAGCTATTGCAGTATGTGGGGTGATCACTTCACAATATCCTGAATTGATAAAATGATCAAGATTCCCGAAGGGATGTAGATAACCTCCTTACTGGACAACATTCAACTTCATTTTGCAGACCGTATTACACCAGGTAACATCAGCGATGCCATATACACAGTCTACCTAATAATAAATCGGCCGGCTGTGATGGTCTTCCAGTAGAGGCTTTCAAATTCTGCCATCCGATAATTTACATTTCACTAGCTGCCCTAATCGATGCGTGCATAATTCACCAGTTTCTTCCAGACTCCCTACTCTTAGTTCACTTGATACCATTAATCAGAAAAACAAAGCTAAAAGGATGCAGCTGAACCCTGGCAACTACCGGCGATTGCAATCACAATGATCGCATGAAGATACTGGGAGTCAGTATTCTAGTGAGACTTCTCCCCTTTCTACACACCACTGCAACCGAGTTTGGGTTTTAAAGCAAACCACCCAAACCAACCACTGCATCTAACATACTGAAAGTAAAACTGCTGGAACTACTACCTATTCATCATTCCCCTCCTGTTCCTTTGTTTTGTAGATGTGAGGAAAGCATTTGACAGAGTAAACTACCTGAAGCTCTTCCTGAAGCTGCATAAAAGGGGCACACCCCTATATCTAATTGACATTTTACATTGCTTATTCTCCACACAGCAATTCTGTGTCAAATGGGGTTACGTATTATCGTACACCTTCGGCTCCATAAACGGGCTTCGGCAAGGGGGCATTCTCTCTCCATACCTGTTTAATACGTACACAAATGCCTTGAATGTCAAACTTAACTCCCAATCAGATGCACTGTCAATGAAACAACTATAAACAACCTCTGTTACGCCGACGATATGGTTCTGATTTCCCCATCAGTGCAAGGTTTCCAACGACTCATCAACACTTGCCACCAATATGTAACGGAATTTTATATAATCTACAACGAAACCAAGACCCAGTGCATGTTGCTGCTCCCGAGATCACTTAAGCATACTGCAGAACCACAAATTTTCCTCGGAAACCATCGGCTGGAATTTGTGCACGAATTTCCGTATTTGGGTCACATTATCACCAACGACCTAAAAGATACGGCAGATATAGAACAGAGGCATCGTAAACTATGTGCAACTGGCAACATGATTGCAAGGAGGTTTGCCTTCTGTCACCGAGACGTGAAACTGCTGCTCTTCCGCTCGTACTGCTACAGTATCTATGGGTGTTCCCTCTGGACGAGCTAATACCGAGAGGACCATGAGACGCATCACTGTTGTGCACAATGACATTCTGAGACGCCTCACAAACACTCCCTGCTACCACTCAGCCACACAGATGTTCATAGAAAACCACCTGAACAATTTAAAAATCATTGTTAGGCAAACAATGTCCAGTCTGGTAACCCGAGTGAGAAACAGCAGCAACTCGCTCATACAAAGCATCCTAAGGAGTGAAGCAAGAAGACCTAAATTGTGGGAAAGATGGGAAAATGAGGCCTTTGTCCCCTAAAGGACTTAATCTCTGCATTGGCAAGATGTCATCTGCAGGTTTTGTCATTATTATATTTATTGCTGATATTTTACTTTTTCATTATTGCTGTGATTACTACCAAGTATGACAATTTGTCCAAAATTGCATTTTTCCTAACTATACAAACCTGAGGTCCTTTTACAATAGGAAGGTTACTAGCGGCAGCTGGATAAGTCGTCAGCTTTCGAACAAGGGGTTCGGTAGTTAACTGCTTGTCCGACAGTGCGTGCGCCGCGCGACTGGGAGGTGAAGAATCACTTTTGCTTTAGGCCCAAGCAAAAACTGCAGAGTGAGGGGTGGCATGAGGTGGGACTATGTGTAAAAGGACCTCAGGTTTGTATAGTTAGGAAAAATGCAATTTTGGACAAATTGTCATTTGTTCCGACACGGGATACAAACCTTTCGGTCCTTTTACAATAGGAAGACTCACTTCTTGGTGGGAGGAATCTGAGTCTTGTGAACAGACTGGTGTTCGACCAACCTTGGACTGCCTCCCTGGTCGTAAGAGCGAGGGAGGGATCCAAGCCTTTGTCCGATTGATCGGGGTGTGCACCGCAGGATCAATGGTCAGACCTCTGGACCAAGTACTAAGAGAGGGGCAAGCGTATCTCTTCGTACCAGCAAGCAAGAACAAGTTCCTGTTTGCAAGAGGCAACATAAAGTTATGGGTTTGTCTCTTGTTGGCATCCACTTCCCCCCCCTTGTAGGAGGAAGTGGTGGATATTCCGTCTCATTCCTAGTGAAAGGGATAGGATGGGGCTCTGTCAGTAGCTTCACCTGGCTCTCGTCCTTATCCAGGCAAAGGTGATGACCGTATCCCTCTACCCACAGGTAGAGGGGGAGAAAAGATGGGAAGAGGAGACCAGTCACTCACTCATTCTCATCCATTCTTACAGTCACACCAGGACTCGATGCTGTTCAGCCTGCGAGGGCCCTGGGTTAGCTACAACAATGTGTTGAGCAGCACCACGGGTCCCAAGGAAAACGATCCAAGGACCTGCGGGCAAAAAAAAAAAAAAAAAAAACATCCCGAAGGTAGAAGGAGGTGCAAGTGGTCTGGTTTGTACCAGGGAAAAAACCCCCCCCTGCCTTCAGTACCTGCGCCACGGAGAAGTTCTTGCGGAACTCGAGGGAGTGTACTTCTTCTAGGTCATCTTGGTGCTGACGAAGAGGCTTCAACACTCAGCCTGGGATGTCGAGTTTCTTCAGAAAGCGCCGTTGCGCTTTCACAGGACAAAGCAGCATCTCCTTCGCATCGAAGGCGGTGAAGTCCATTAGGGAGGGGATTGTGAAGGACTCTAACTGATCGTCAGGGACCGAAGGGTTCCGAGTCTTCGCTACGAAGTTCGGTACGATATCAAGCGTCAAGGAAAAGAAGGGAATGGTCGCATGACCTATCCCTCTTCTCGACTTCGGTGATGTCCAGTACCCATTATCTGGTCTATGCGTCTGCATCGAAAGTGTCCTCGCCAAATTCTCCTATACCCCATGCAGTGAAGTTCTTTCTTCTGGTGGTGGATAGGACACCGACACTCCATCATGGGCGCGTCGATTGGTATGGGTACTGGGAGGACAAGCCATTAGGACGAATAAAAGAAAAGATTGATCTGGAACAACCGAACTAAGTCCACAGCGAAGTTCGTAGCTGACTCGGGCACTCTGACAGCTGCCGACTGACAGCGTTCAGTAGGAGGCAAGTTGTCCAAGCATCCGAGCAAGTCACATGACCTTCGCCCTAAAAGGGTTATGCCAAGAGACTAAACAAATTTATTTGTTCGTCACCGATGCCGGACGGCGAGGTGATGATTCTCTTAAGGCATGTGCCCAACAAGCGAAAGTCATTGCCTTTCTAGATACCAAGGTCCCCTGATGGCAAAGACATCTCATATATAGTTGAATCTCAGCTAAGGAGAAAATACAACACTATGTTGCCATTGAAGACGAAGGTGGACAGAAAATGCAACCTACGTCTTCACAGCTGAATCGAGAGAAGGATTCTCAAGATTCTGAACCTGTGCTTACAAAGCTGAGAACGCTAACCGCTAATTCATTGCTGTCCAGTGAGTGTCGTAGTTGCAATGAAAGCGGGAGCGACGTTTTCCAGTACAGTAAGTCCTCGGGTTACGCTGGTCTCGACTTACGATGTTTCGTGGTTACGAACGCGCCCCCATAAAAAATATAAAAAATAATATTTTGCGTCGTTCCGGTTCTTACGCGGTTTAGCGTCGTAAGCAACGTAAACAAACGCGAACTAAGTTCCCAGGCGCACGGCGGAAGAATACGCTTTTGTGGGGGAGAGGACGGCGTCGCTTCGCTACGCTCAATTCCTCGCCCCATACGCCATTTTGGTTGTTTATACAACTGCCTCTCTCTCCCATCGTGTTGTATCGTTTTTGTAACTTTTTGCTCTTTGTTATGGCTCCCAAGCGCAAGGCGGACTCTTCTGATGGTAGTGCATCGAAGAAAAGAAAGGCCATCACCATGGAAATTAAAGTGACATTATAAAGCGATCTGAGAAGGGAGAAACGCCAACAAAACACATTGGCCAGCTCGCTTGGCCTAGCCGTTCGACCGTTGCTACCATTATCAAAGGATAAAGAGCGCATCGTTGAACATGTGAAAGGAGGCTGCTCCTATGAAAGCGGGACAGTGATAAACTAAGCAGCGTAGTGGTCTAATAATTGAAATGGAAAGGTTATTGGTGCTTTGGTTTGGAAGACCAAAATCACGGCGTCCCCCCTCCCAGTCAGCTTATGGTGATTCAGGAGAAGGCGAAAAAAGATTGTTTGAAGCGTTGAAAAAAGAAAAAAGGGGGAGGGAAGTGAAAGTGAAAGAGTTTGTGGCTAGTAGGGGTGGTTTATGCGATTTAAGGCTCGGGCCAATTACCATAACCTTAAATTGCAAGGTGAAGCTGCTAGTGGGGTGATGAGAAAAGCAGCGAGTGAATTTCCCTAAAGCGTTGTCTGAGATAATTAAGGAGGGGGGTTATTTCTGCTCAGCAAGTGTTTAACGTAGACGAGACAGGTTTTGTTTTGGAAAAAAACGTATGCCTAAAACCGCACTTACATCGCCAAGGAGGGAGAAGTCAGCACCCGTCATAAAGCCAGCAAGGAGAGGCTAGCTTTACTTCTTGGGGTAATGCTGCTGGCCGACTTCAAAACTGAAGCCCTTTGTTGGTGTATCAGGCTGGAAAATCCAAGGGCACTCAAGGGCATTGGAAGGGTCAACTACCAGTAATTTGGGAGTCCAACAAGAAGGCATGGGTGAAAATTGCAGTGTTTGAGGACTGGTTTCGTAAAACCATTTTTGTTCCAAGTGTGGGAGCGGTATTGCGCCTCCAAGGGTATCCCCTTTAGGTGTTGCTAGTGCTGGACAATGCCCTGGACACCCTGCCCAGCTGGGAGACTTCAACCCTAATGTCAAAGGTGGTTTACTCCACCCCTAATACCACGGCCCTTTTACAGCTATTGACCAAAGGAGTGATTGCGTTCGTTCAAGGCCTAACTACCTACGAAGGGGACAATTGCTATGGCTTTACAGGCAACTGAAAACCAAGAAGGACTTGACTCTGAAGGACTTTTTGGAAAATCCTACAAACATCCTTGATGCTGTAAAGACATTGCTTAATTCCTGGGAGGAGGTTTAAGCAAACAAACATGTAAATGGTGTCTGGAAGAAAAAATGTGTCTAATTGTGAATGATTTCCATGGGTTTGAGGACACAGTTCGATTATTTGTCAGAACGTTGTTTGCCCCTGAGTAAGGAAATCAATTTGGAGATGGAGGTTTGATATGTTACAGCTGCTGGAGTCTCATGGCGAGGAGTTATCTGCTGAGGAACCTGATACAACTGGAGAAAGCAGATAATAGAGGAAGAAGAAGAAGCACCCACCCCAGAGCCTAAGGCTTTCAACAAGGCAGGACTTGATAAAAAGAGGTTTTGGCAGAG
Source organism: Macrobrachium nipponense (assembly GCF_015104395.2). Classification (NCBI taxonomy): domain Eukaryota; kingdom Metazoa; phylum Arthropoda; class Malacostraca; order Decapoda; family Palaemonidae; genus Macrobrachium; species Macrobrachium nipponense. The sequence goes on along the minus strand of NC_087217.1, from coordinate 706,645 downwards.
TTGCGCAAGCGTTGTCAACTTTTGAGCTCAGGATCCCAACTTGGACCAGGGTCACTAGGGTTTCCAGAGGGCGTCATGGATTTGATGCAGTTTTGTTACAAGGAGATCTTGGATGAAAAGAGGTCGCTCTCTGTTCAGACTAACCTGGAGCAGTATTTTAAAAGGGAAGGGTAGCCCGAGGCCTGCAGGAGATCCTGTACCCTCTACCTCAGCTGCCTCTGCTAATCAGACTCGCCTGCCCCACAATCTCCAGCACCTTCTGAATGTTCTGCTTAACCCAGAATCACCTGCCCCAGTATCTCCAGCACCTTCTGTAGGTTCTGCCTCACCTAAAGACTCACCGCCCCTGCCCCAACATCTCCAGTACTAGTATGTTCTGCCTCACCTCAAGAATCACCTGCTCAGCATCTCCAGTACTAGTATGTTCTTGCCTCACCTCAAGAAATCATCTGCCTCAGGCATCTCCAGGCTTCTGGAGGTTCTTTTTCTCTTCACTAACCTCCCCCAGTCTCTCCAGCACCGGCCAGCTTCCTCTCCCCAGTGTGCAAGCCAATCAAAAAAACTAATAAGGTAAGGATTGTTCTCTTATTGTTATTGATAGGTATTTACATTAAATCATGTCGGTACTTTTCAATGTTCCGACTTACGCTGAAAAAAAATCGTGTTTACGATTGATCGTAAGACGGCATCAACGTCGTAAAACTCGAGGACCCCCCTGTAATGAAGACACAGGGAAGTACTGCCTGAAGCTGCTTCTCATGGGCTGAACATCTGGAAGTAAAGCTGTCAGGTCGGAGAGTAGGCGATGTTTTTCTGACACATCTGTTAATTCGGGTGAACAATGAACAATTGCACACCTACGAATAGAGATATTTTGAAGGACAAACTCAGATGTCTGCAGAAACTCATTCGCATTATCGCAGTGCGATGCAGCGGAGACTAGTACAGACTTCTGTTACCGTGCGCTAAACAGAAAGATGAAAGAGTCCAAGAGATATCTCTGTTGAAAATTCTCGCAATGTTTGAAGGCGATGAAATCGAACGTCAGCAGTAGATGGTCCTTCACGTATGCTAGAATCCCCGTTAATCAGAGACCTAAGTCCGTGATAGTTGGGCACAGATACGGGTTCGGTAGTCAATCAAAGCAGGGGAGCGAGAGGGACATAAAAACCGACCGTGAATCTGGAGACCCAGCTGATACTGAGCTGCTATCAGGTAGTTCAATACACAG